>NW_024870650.1:67702-68113 GCF_013358625.1 Macadamia integrifolia
ATGGAAAAAAAAAAAAAAAAACACCAAAAACCCATCTTGATTTTGCTTCCATTTTTTTACTAGCACTAGCAGAAACCAAAATAGGTTAGTAAAAAAAAAAAAAAGAAAAAGAAAAAGAAAAAGAGAAGGACATTTTTCTATACTGCATTATGGATCATCTTTAATAATATCATGAGGGAGAGATTTTTAGATCCCATATCCATTGGTTTACATTTTGAAGAACATAGATGAGCATGGTTTTAGCAAAAATGGAGGTTATATAAGAAGTACTTGGGATAGCATATCATGGATGACTTCTCACTACTACATGGTGGTCAATACAGTAGCTGACAAGTTGACAAATCATGGGGCAACTACTCAATCTTCTTCCCTATGGGACAATGCTCCTACTTATATTCTTTATTATGTAAG
>NW_024870650.1:69831-97714 GCF_013358625.1 Macadamia integrifolia
CAATACTGAGAGGTGTGAGGACGAGCGCTGTAACCCTATTCTCCATTGATAGTGAAGCAGGATCTCATCTCACCGGGGACGTAGGCAACATTGCCGAACCTCGTAAAATTCGTGTGCATTGTTTGTTTGTTTTTCCATTATCTTCTGCATCGTTTTAGGGCTGCTTTTCTACAAATTGGTATCAGAGCTCTAGGTTTCCGTTTTCTAGGGTTTACTATCACGATGACAGGGAAGGGATCGAATGTCAAGTATGACATCGAGAGGTTCAATGGGAAGAACAATTTCACCCTTTGGCGTCAAAGGATGAAGGATCTTCTGATACAGCAAGGTTTGGCGAAAACGTTGTTGGGGAAGTCGAAGAAACCTGAAAAAATTACTGACGAAGATTGGGAAGAGATGGAGGAAAAGGCGGTAAGTGCTATTCGATTAAATCTTTCTGATGATGCCCTACAATATGTTGTGGGTATCGATTCTGCACCGCAGTTATGGGCGAAACTTGAAAGCATCTACATGACGAAGTCCTTAACGAACAAGTTGTTCGTGAAGAAGCAATTATACTCTCTACAGATGGAGGAAGGTACGGATCTATTAGAGCATCTTAACATGTTCAATCAGATCGTAAGTAAACTTGCAAACCTGGAGGTTAAGATCGAGGATGAAGACAAGGCGTTACTGTTGCTGTCGTCGCTCCCAGAATCATATGATCACCTAGTAACGACTCTCTTGTACGGGAAGGAGACCCTTGAGATGGATGAAGTCGCAGCTGCCCTCATGTCCAATGATACAAGGAAGAAGGCTAGTAGTATGAAATCTCAAGGAGAAGGTTTTTTCGGAAGTGACAAGGAGTAGGAAAGAGGGAGATCAAATCAGAAGGGATTTGAGAAGAGTCGATCAAAATCAAAAGGGGCAAAGACAAAGGTCTCTTGTTACTATTGCAAGAAGGAAGGTCATCTGAAGAGAGAGTGCTTGAAGAGGAAGGCGGACTTAAAGAAGAAATGTGTAGATAAGGCATCTAAGGAAGCTAGCGTGGCTGACAGTTCAGATGGAGATGATGGAGATGTACTCTCTATATCATCAGGTAAGAATCAACCTTCTGATTCTTGGATTTTAGATTTTGGATGTTCATATCACATGTGTCCACATAAGGATTGGTTTGATACATATCAACCATATAATGGTGGGTCTGTCCTAATGGGGAATGATGCTGTATGCAAGACCGTTGGGATAGGCCCTATCAAAATCAATATGTTTGATTGGATAGTAAGAACCTTAGCAGATGTGAGACATGTACCAGAATTAAGGAAAAACTTAATATCTTTGGGGGTACTTGACTTAAATGGCTACAAGTACATAGCAGAAGGTGGAGTTTTCAAAGTTATTAAGGGTGTAATGGTTGTCATGAAGGGACAGCTAACAGGAAACTTATACAGACTCATAGGGAGCACAGTTATAGGTGGAGCATCTGTGACTACAGATGCAGTATTTGATACAGTTGATACTTATCTGTGGCATATGCTGTTAGGGCATATGGGAGAAAGAGGATTAATGGAGCTTCATAAAAGGAAAATGTTGAAGGGAGTAAAAACTTGTAAACTGAACTTCTGCAAGTATTGTGTGTTCGGGAAACAGTACAAGGTTAGTTTCAAAACTACAAAACATAAGAGTAAAGGGGTGCTTGATTATGTACACAGCGATGTATGGGGTCCTTCAACAACAAAATCTAAAGGTGGGGCAGAATACTTCGTGACCTTTGTTGATGATTACTCAAGGAAAGTCTGGATCTACTTCATGAAGCATAAAAGTGAGGTGTTCACTAAATTTAAGGAATGGAAGGCTGAGGTAGAAAGGAAGACAGGAAAGAAAATTAAATACTTGAGAACAGACAATGGAGGAGAGTACACATACAAGCCATTTCTAGAATTGTGCAAAGCTGAAGGGATTACACGTCACTTCACAGTTCCAAAGACACCACAACAAAATGGTGTAGCTGAAAGGATGAACAGAACACTTTTAGAAAGAGCTCGGAGTATGAGGCTGAATGCAGGGTTGAGCAAGAGATTTTGGGCAGAAGCAGTGAACATGGCATGTTTCCTCATCAATAGGTCTCCATCAAAGGCAATTGATTGTAAAATTCCTGAAGAGGTATGGACAGAAAAACCAGTAGATTATTCTATTCTAAAAATATTTGGTTGTCCAGCCTATGCGCATGTTGAAAGTGAGCAGCGTTCCAAGTTAGACTCAAAGTCTAAGCAATGTATCTTTCTTAGTTTTAAGAAAGGCGTAAAGGGATTCAAGTTGTGGGATCCAAGTTCATAGAAAGTTGTGGTTAGCAGAGACGTTGTGTTTGATGAGTCTCATATAGTGAAGTCAAATTACAATTCACAAGCAGTTGATGAAAATAAAGAAGATTCTACTGTGCAGGTGGAGTTATGTGAGTTAGAAACAACAAGAGAGAATGAGTCATCAAGTGACTTACCCAGACAACAGGAAGCAGTAGAAGTTCCCTATACTGTGGCAAAGGGTAAAGGGAAGCGTACTCACAAAGCACCTATGAGATACGGGTTTGAGGACATGGTTGCTTATGCCCTCACTGTAGGTACAGGTGATCCATCTTCCTACCATGATGCTTTGAGTGATGCACAGCATGATAAATGGATGACAGCTATGATGGAGGAAATGGAGTCTCTACAAAAGAACAAGACTTGGGAGATTGTGGAAAAACCCAAGGGAAGAAAAATCATTGGGTGTAAATGGGTCTTTCGTAAGAAAGAGGCAGCATCTGAGAAGGAGCGTGAAAGGTATAAGGCTAGACTTGTAGCCAAGGGCTATGCATAGAAGGAGGGGATAGACTACAATGAAATATTCTCTTCAGTGGTGAAACACACTTCGATCAGGGTACTACTTGCTTTGGTGGCCATGTATGATTTAGAGCTTGAACAACTTAATGTGAAAACTGCATTTCTTCATGGTGACTTGGAGGAACAGATTTACATGGAGCAGCCTGAAGGTTTCAAGGTGCAGGGAAAGGAAGACCATGTTTGTCTGCTTAAGAGGTCGCTTTATGGTCTTAAGCAATCTCCTAGGCAGTGGTACAAGCGTTTTGATTCCCATATGATGAAGATTGGCTACACAAGAAGTGAGTATGATAGTTGCGTTTATTATAAAGTGTCAAGTGATAATTCCATTATTTTGTTGATGCTTTATGTTGATGACATGCTCATTGCTGCAAAGAACAAACATGATATAGTCTCTTTGAAGTTTTTGTTGAGTGCTGAATTTGAGATGAAGGATCTTGGTGCCGCTAAGAAGATCCTTGGCATAGAAATCCTTAGAGATAGAAATGCAGAAAAACTTTGGGTAACTCAGAAGAGGTATATTGAAAAGGTGCTAGAGCGTTTCAATATGGAAAAGGCTAAGCCGGTTAGCACTCCGTTAGCTGGCCACTTCAAGTTATCTGAAAATACATGAGGAGGTGGAGCAGATGTCTCAAGTCCCTTATGCTAGCGCAGTTGGGAGTCTCATGTATGCTATGGTTTGTAGCAGGCTGGATTTGTCTCATGCAGTCAGTGTTGTTAGCAGATACATGAGTAATCCAGGGAATGACCATTGGAATGCAATTAAGTGGATCTTCAGATATTTGAGCAAGACTAAAGATATAGGTGTTATGTTCAGTGGCAAGGGAAGTTCTACAGAATTGGCAGGTTATGTTGATTCTGACTATGTTGGTGATTTAGACAAGAGGAGGTCTACTACAGGGTATATGTTTACATTAGCTGGTGGACCTATATCATGGAGGGTGATGCTTCAGTCTACAATTGCATTGTCCACTACAGAGGCAGAGTACATGGCAACAGTTGAGGCTGCCAAGGAAGGAGTTTGGTTGGCTGGACTGGTTCGTGAGTTGGGGCTGGAGCAAGGAGGTACAATGTTACACTGTGACAGTCAGAGTGCCATACACCTTGCAAAGAATCAGGTGTTTTATGCAAGGACAAAGCATATTGATGTGAGATTTCACAAGATCAGGGAGCTTGTGTCAGAAGGCAGGATTCACTTGAGAAAAATTCATACATATCTCAATCCTGCAGATATGTTTACAAAGCCAGTTACTACAGAGAAGTTCGAGTCTCCATTGATAGTGAAGCAGGATCTCATCTCACCGGGGACGTAGGCAACCTTGCCGAACCTCGTAAAATCCGTGTGCATTGTTTGTTTTGTTTTTCCATTATCTTCTGCATCGTTTTAGGGTTGCGTTTCTACAACTATTGCTAATGATTCCTCTACTATCTCTCCTCAACTTGTAGAGCATTTTTTACTGCCAACTCCCGTGGAGATTGGGGATTATCAGTCCCACGGGACATCATGAAAATTGTAAGCTGGAACAGCTAGGGCCTGGGGAGAGCCCTGACGGTGCGTTCCCTCCTTAATCTCTCCAAGTCGGAAAGGCCGGATATCTTTTTTCTTATTGAGACAAAATGTTAGGCTGCTAAGCTGGATTCTATTCGTAGGAAGCTCAAGATGGCCTCGATATTTTCAGTTGACGCCCAAGGGGCCTCCGGTGGCCTTGCTGCTTTGGCATGGTCAGGTTCACATTTCTATTAATTTTTCTAGTAAGAGAATTATTGATACTGTTGTTACTTTCCAAGATTCATCTTTTGCTCTTACCTGTGTTTATAGAGATCCCAATAGGGCTCTCAGGCAATCTGTTTGGGATACTCTTATTTCTTTGGGTTCTCAGCGGTCTCAAAGTTGGGTCTGTGTTGGTGACTTTTAATTCTTTTCTCTCGTGGCACGAGAAATCCGGGGGCAATCGCAGTGGTGATCGTGATATTCAGCAATTTCGAAATATGGTTCAATCTTGCCTTCTTATGGATTTGGGGGCTAAATGGCCAACTTTCACCTAGAATAACAAAAGGTTGGGCTCTGCCAACATCCGAGTCAGACTCGATCGAGCACTTTCAAATGCTGATTGGAGGAATCAATATGGTGATGCGGTTGTGTTGGTGTTTCCTGCTCTTTGGTCTGATCACTCTCCTATTCTTATTGATACTATGGGTGGCATCTCTCGAGGTCGAAGACCTCTCCGTTTCGAAGCAATGTGGATGCGCCACCCATGTTGCAAAGATACAGTGACAAAAGGCATGGTCCATTCACCCTTCAGGATCAGCTGAGAGGCAACTTCATTGTAATCTCAAATAATTGTCAAACCTCTTTGAAGAAATGGAACCGGGAAGTGTTGGGGGTAGTGCAATCCAATATTCAGTCTTTAAAAGATGATCTCTCTTATATTCATAGCCTCCCAAATTCATCATTTTCACAGGATAGAGAATTTGAAGTGTGCAAATTATTAGATGGGGAGCTTGCCCGAGAGGAGATTTTGTGGCATCAGAAATCTCGGATTTTGTGGTTACAAAGTGGTGATAAGAATTCTGGCTTTTTCCATGCCTCTATGGTCCAGAGACGGAATTACAATAAATTTATCAAACTTAAACTGCCTTCTGGTGCTTGGACCTCCACTGAAGATGAAATGGTTAAGGAAGTTGTTGATCATTTTCGGGAAACATACTCCTCCAATGGTTCAGAAGAAGATGCTCTACAACATGTTTTGAATTCTATTGAGCCTATGGTTTCTGTGATCTCAATGATACCCTTTCTTCCCCTCCAACTGAAGAGGAAATTCATAAAGCCATCTCTAATACGGGTCCTCTTAAATCCCCTGGTCCGGATGGTTTTTCCCCTCTCTTTTATCAAAAGTTTTGGGACATGGCTAAAGGTGATTTGATTAAATTTGTCTTGGAATTCTTTACTTCAGGGAGTAGGCCCATTGAAATGAATAGAACTTACATTTGCTTGATTCCAAAGAAGATTAACCCAGAATCGGTTGACCAATTTCGGCCGATTAGCTTGTGTGGGGTAGCAATTAAGGCCATTTCGAAGATTATGGCTACTCGTCTCAAAGGGTCTTTGGATAGCATCATTTCTCCAAATCAATCTGCCTTCATCCCAGGTCGGTTGATATCGGACAATGTGTACATTGCTCACGAGATGTTCCATTATATCAAGCGGAAAAAAAAGGTAAAAAAAAAAATTTGTTGGTATTAAGTCGGATATGCGAAAAGCCTACGACAGATTGGAGTGGCCATTTATCGAAGTAGTTCTTCTTAAATTGGGCTTTAGTGCTCTTTGGGTTTCTTTGATCATGGAATGTATATCATCTGTATCTTTTAACATTCTTATTAATGGTACAGATAGAGGATCCATTACCCCGTCTAGTGGGATCCGATAAGGAGACCCGCTTTCACCTTTTATTTTTATCTTATGTTCACAGGCCCTCAGTTCGATACTATCCAAAGCTGTTGAGACTAACCTCATCCAAGGTGTTAAAGTTCGCAATGGAGCCCCTCCTATCTCTCATCTTCTATTTGCTGATGACTACCTTCTGTTCTCTGAGGTTCAGCTCTAAGAAATTCATCACCTGAAGGCATGCCTTGATTTATATTGTAGAGCCAGTGGCCAATCGATCAATCTTCAGAAGTCTAGCCTCACTTTCAGCCCCAACACCCCTCCTTGGATTAAGAGATGGTTCTCTAGAATTCTTAAGGTTTCATATAATGACGATCCTTCGAAACATTTGGGCCTTCCCACAGATTTTGGGGATTCCAAATCTCAATTGTTCAAAGATGTTAAAGTCAAGGTGTGTAATAGAGTTCAAGGGTAGAAAAATCAGCTTCTCTCTTACGCCGGAAAAGAAGTTTTGGTGAAATCAGTTGCTTGCTCCATTTCTAACTATGTGGGGTGTCACTTTAAACTTCCAATATCCCATCATAATGAGATTAGGAAGGCGATCTCAAATTTCTTTTAGGGTCAGTCGGAAGAAAAACAAAAAATTCATTGGATCTCTTGGTCAAGGCTTTGTAGATCCAAGCAAAAGGGTGGTCTTGGGTTAAGAGATCCCTTCATTCAGAACCGAGCTCTTCTCTCCGAGGTGGCATGGAGATTATGATCGAATCCAGACTCTTTATGGGCTAAGTTTGTCAAGGCTATCTACTTTCCTAATTGTGATTTTCTTCAAGCGATGAATGGCAACAACCCATCTTGGCCTGGAGGAGTATCTTGGAGGGTAGAGAAGTTCTCAAAAGCAACTTAGTTTGGCGTAATTGAGGGACGACTCATTACTATCTTGCCAAAACTTCCTTTGGTTAACTCTCCTTAGTGGTAAGAATAAACGTCTACGTCTCTATTTTATGGGTTTTTTTCTTTTTCTTTCTCCTTGTTGGGAGAAGGGCCGCCGGTGGTGGTTGGGGGGGTGGATAAGGGGTTAAATATATAGGTAATGGGCGAATTTCTTCTTATATTTTCTTGTATTTATCTTATGTATTTATCTTTTTGTTAATTTATTATTTTAATTCATAAATTCATATTGCATATTTTTTATTTAAAAAAATATTGTGACATTTCAGTTTTTATAGTATTTTTCAATTGATTATTTCTTAGGCATATATATCTCAATGGACTATATATATATATATATAGAGAGAGAGAGAGAGAGAGAGGTTATAAGTATGGTGAATTGTACTTTCCACCCCTCACAATGTGTGTCAATCGATTTGTTTTGGTCGGAGTCACCGTAGATTGAAAGCGACCCAGTTTATTGGTATTATTACACTAGACTCAGAGATTGGTTTTCAGTCTCTCTCAAAAAAAAATTTAGAGATAATGTTCTCTGTGGGGAGGGTAGCCTCGGCCACAGTCTCTCTGTCCTCATGATTTATATAGGCAGAGAAAAGAGACAGACTGTGGAAGGGGTTGGTGGAGGCTTCAGTCCCCACCCCACCCCACAGAGAACATTCTCCCAAGTTTTGAACCAATTTTGACAGAGCATTACAATATTAATCGCAACACAATCAATATTACTTCACTTCATGATATGCGGAAGAAAAATTTTGTCCCCAAAGAAAATGCTATATTTTGTTTGGACTTGATGTAAGATTTGACTTTTTCCAAAATCAGAAATAAATGGCAAGAAGATCAATGTAAGATCTTCTTCAAGAATACATGATTTAATTTGCTTTGTTCAATATGTATGGAAGGACCGATGGAAAGTAATGTCTCATCAGTGAAAGAAGATCCTCCTATTTCTATGAAAAGTGAAGATCAGGCATCATCAGTACAGGATAACATTGATCCTATTTCTCTGGAAAATGACATTCCTATTCTGGAAGAAGAAAACTATGCGGGTTGGAAAGACAAGACAGAAAAATTGTTGAAGTACAAAGGACTGTGGAATTATGTGCTCGGAGCAAAACGTGAACCTGATCAAACTAATTGAGGATTGGAAGTAGAAAAAGGAAGACATTATATCAATATTCATAAAAAAGTGTGGAGCTAGGACAGTACCATATATTGAAGGACTAGAGAATATGAGTCTTATTTGGAGCCAATTAGTTACCATGTATGAGTTTAAGTATCCAACGTCAAATACAAGGAGGAGGAAGAGAGCACAACACACATGGTGTCTACCTTTTTACAGAGCTATTATTGATGAAAATTGGAAGAGTGTGTCTGAGTTGGTCTCTGAAAACGAGGGAGCTCTTACAGCCAGGCTCACTTCAGATGGAGATCTTCCTGTTCATGTGGCAGTTCAACAGCGAAAGACTGAAATTGCAAAGGAATTGATAAAAATTATGCCTGCAGACCACCTATCAAGACGAGGAAAAGACGAGACAACTATCCTCTATGTTGCTGCTATATGTGGGAATAAAGAGGTGATCAAGGACATCGTAGAAAAGGATGAGAATCTAGTGATGATCAAAAGCAAATACCGCCTCAATCGCATCCCAAGCATGATCGCTGCAATCTCCGGCCACAAAGATGTGGTGAGTTATCTTTACCCGATCACCATACGCAAACCAGAAGAAGTAGATCATGGTCAGATGGAAGAAGACCACAGTACTGACCAAGAACGTGAAAAAACTAGAGTTCGAATTCTTACTTCTCTCATTTTGGTGAATTTTATGGTAAGCGTATCATCAACTTTTATATATAAATATATGTATGGAAAATTTACAGCGCCAACAGAATGCCACAATTATAAGATCACCCCTCTGTTTCATCAAATTTGACTCAAACCCCTTACCGTTAGTCATTTTTAAGCAATATACCTTATATGCTGATATCAGCAATTATGTTTTATTTTAAATATGAAAATTCCCTTATTAAATATAAAAAACCTAAAATACCCTTATAAGAAGTTATTATTTCTTTCACCCAAATCTAGGGGTGTCAATGCCAAGCCAGCACTGGTAGGCCCGACCAAGCCCGACACGTTAATGGTCCAATCTAGACCGGCCCGATAAATAAACGAGCCCGACACATTTATAAATAGGTAGTACATGGTATAGCCACCTAGCCCAACAGGGGCCCGACCGACCCGACATATTTACAAGCCCAATTTGAACTGACTCCTTTAAGCCCGACCTAGCTCGACCCCTTTAATACTACTTGTATTTTTTTTTTATTTTTTAATACAATTTGTATTTAGTCCAAATGGTATGTGATATGTACAATTGAGATGGTAGTAATTGTTATATAAACATTCTTATTTTTTATGCATAGTTTAATTAATTTGAACTTACTAAACTTGGGTTATGTAGGCATAGTTTAATTGATTTGAGTTTCGCGGGTTAAAGATCGAGTACTTTAGTAATTTAGTTACTTTGCTCATCTTTGATTTAATTCATTTTAACTATTGGTATGCCCATCTTTTCCTCATTTTTTTGATATTACTCTTCAAGCACATTTAATGGAACAATTTTAAAGAGGACCCGTTTAAAGTCCGATTAAAGTTAAATAGGTCGATAACCTGGTTAAGGCCTGTTTATGGTAGCCTGATTAAAGCCCGAGACCGACTGGCCCGATTATTAACCGTACCATGTCCCCTAAAGTTAGGCCCATTTAAGTAAACAGGTGTTCACGGAGCAAGGATTCCAAGTGATCAAGCCCGATTAGGCCTGACCAGTTGCCACCCCTACCTAAATCGATAGATTTGCTCCCTATTTCAAGACTTAATTTACCGTTCTCCCAAATCATGAGATTTCGACCACCGGCGATCGTTCAAAGCAGCAGCGGTGGCATTAGCGATGGACGGCAA
This sequence comes from Macadamia integrifolia, assembly GCF_013358625.1. NCBI lineage: Eukaryota > Viridiplantae > Streptophyta > Magnoliopsida > Proteales > Proteaceae > Macadamia > Macadamia integrifolia. The sequence continues at coordinate 79,979 of NW_024870650.1, forward strand.
CGCACGTCAACCAGGGGATTCCCACTTCTTCAAGCGGATTCTCTAAAGTGACTCAGGGAGACGTGTTTCTGGCTGGAAATCTCATATTCTTAGGCCAATTCGCCTCGGTTTCTCTTTTTTTAAGATCTTGACGACTTAGTTTGGGAATTTTCTCCAGCAATCTCACATCCATGGTTCGTTTTTCTTGCTATTGCAGGAAGAAATTCATTCTCCTAGCCGCTCTGTAGCTCCTCGCCGAAACTCTATTCTCTTCATCTCTATGCATTTAAGAAGTGGGGATAATCCTTGGTGTTCTTTGGCTCTCGTTGGTTCGATTTTGCACGCTCACAATCATTTATGCCACTTTACATTAGGTTTTGCTGTTTTCCGGCGACAAACGTGAATCTCCTCAGTTTCCCATGATTTCTATGAGCTCATTTAGTTTTACCACACATTTTCTAAGATTCAAATTTATTAATTCTTCCATTAAGTTTGTCTTCTATTATAAACTCTACTCTGAATGTAATTATTTTCTTTGAGCATAGGCGGCTAACACACCAGACATTGCCCTTTCTATTCAGTCCAGGAGCGAGACCAGCACAACCCTCTCTAACCCCTGTATTAGTCCAGATCTCTGTGAGTGTACTTGTGGCGTTGTTGTGGAAGGCTTCTATCTCCCCACTTGGAACCTTCATCCAATGTGTCATCTTCTCAGTCCTTCAAAAGAGACCTATCTCAAGTAAAGGAAACGAAGCTGGGTAAAATTCAATAAGTGCAAAACTAGTTTCAAAATAGATGAAATAAAAGTGACACACACAACAGGATCACCAAAATAGAAAACTAGAGAACAATTAGGGAGAAATTTAATAACTTGTAACAGAGTGAGAAAATGGGGATAAACATAGAAGAAAAAAAAATTCTTGCCAGCGGCCTAAGATGGCAACGATGGGAAGCATACTTCTCGCCAGAGAGAAAGGAGAAGTATTCGTCGGCAACGGAACTAGCAGTACTCGGCTAAAACTCGCCTGAACCCTTGGTCCCAGGTATGGAGAGAAGAAGAGAAAGAGATAAGGAGAATGAAATGGTAAAATGGTAAAGACGAGTATTTTTTGGATAATGAAAATGGGTAACTTATCAGTGTTTTATTCATAAGGGCAAAAATGTCATATCATAGCATTCCTTAACAGTGACTAACGGTAAGGGGTTTGAGTCTAATTTGGTAAAATAGAGGGAGTGGTCTTATAATTATGGCATTCTCCAGGGGTGGCACTGTAAATTTCCTAATATATATATATATATATATATATATCATCTCACTGTTCTTAAACTAGCTTATGTTTCGGTTGTTCATGAAAACCCTAGTTTTTCCCCTTCATTTATTTAATTCTTTTCTAGGTCAAGATCTTGATCTACTACAGAAATACCCAGGTTTAGTCTTGGTCAAAGATGTTGATAATAGGTTACCCATGGCAGCACTCTCAGAGATGCCCACTTCATTTAAAAGTTCATTACCTAGCAAAAGAAGTGTTGCGAGCTTGGGATACCATTTAATGTACTCATGTAAGTATTTTCTATATATCATCTGATTCAGTTTCTTTAATTTATAGTAGTAGTTTCTATATATGATTTAGAGTCAATGCTAACTTGATCATAGTTAGCAAATTCGGATTCGGGAATTATTCAGGCAAAGAATTATTTGAAATAATTCGATTGGTTAATTTAAGGGTCCGGTCAAAAAAGCAGTCAAAAAAGCAGACAAAATAAAAATCGGATTCGGATTCGGATTTGAGAATTATTCGATTACAAAAATAAAAATCAAGCAAAAAATTCGGATGTTATTTTTATAATTTATTGTATATATTTTATTTATTAAGTAATTAACTTGATATGTACACCTAAAAAGAGAAAATTATTGTAGTTCAAATATACAATACAGTAAAAAAAAACTAGGAAAAAGTTGTCATTGAATGATGGAAGCAATGGTTACAGTAATTCAATTTCTAATACATGTTTTAATGCTTCTACCAATTATCCTGTAGGAACATAAAAGTTCAAAATCACGTCATTCAATCCATGACTCACCTAATTCCATCATCCATGCTTAAAAGGAAAAATTATTCTAAATAAAGCAAAGCATACACAAAAGCATAATAATAGTTATTATATACTATCTGGGGGTTGAGTCTCGCTCTCAGTAAAACTAGCACTTGCACCAAATAGCAAGTCCTCAGCAATGATATCATCCACATCATCCAATAATCTCTCTAGCTCTTTATCAACGTCCTCAATGCTCGGATCAAAATCATTGACACTAATATTGTCAAGATTAATGGGCAACATGTTTTTCTGTTCAAGTTCACCCCTCTTTTCCATCATCAACGAATTCATTCTCACGTAGACTAAATCATCTAACATCATTGCTGACAATCTATTCCTCTTTTTTGTTTGTGCTGCATCCCAGGCATTCCAATTTCTCTCACAGGCTGAAGAACTACATGGTTGGCTCAATATTCGAATGGCATATTTCTGTAAGATAGGAATAGCATCACCTTGAATATGCCACCAAACCCCTGTCATTGGCAAAAAAAAATATATCTATAAATATACAATTTTAAAGGACAAGTAATGTTTACATAAGAAACAATAAACTAAAAATTTTAAAAAGAAAGTAATTATTACACTTACGAGGATGCCTAGTTTCCATCATCATTTTGGCACTGGGAGTAAAAATAGTGGTAGACTTCATGTGGTATACTACCAGTTGTCCTTAATATTCTCTCCTCTCATCTTGTGGAACCACTATCTCACCAATGAAATCTGTTGTATTTTTCAATTGAGGAATCTTTTTGAATCTTTCACTAAAAAAATAAGTAGGGTTGAAAACAGCAGTTGCATAGTGAATGATACCTAAAATATTTTTATCCCTTCTATTATCAAAGATTCTCAAAATTTGTTCATACCGATGGTCTTCCTCATAAAGCTTCTCCAATACCTCTCTTGCTCTTTCCATTGCTTCATACAAATACCCTGATGTAGCCCCATCACCATCAACCAAATGGAGAACTCGAATGATTGGTTCCATAAATCTCAAAATCTCTTTTGAAACATTATCTTGAAAACTAACATTGTAGATTGTAGGTGAATCTTTAGCTCAAAAATGGAAGAGCGCCTGGGATTTTACCCAGTGTATGTTGGTCTGAATCTAAGAATATTTTATAGGATCAATATGGCGGATCAATTAACAAAAAAAATTAAACAATTATGAATCTAATGAACACATACTCGGATCTATATCGTATTGGAAAGATTTCACAAGTTTTGGCTTTTCTCTCTAGTACAATCTTCTTCTCTAAACTTTCTCTCCTTGTTAGTCTTGTCTGCTCCCCTCTCTAGATAAATTGTTAATTGGTTACAACTAATGGGTGTTGCTTCATTTATACAGATGGGAAGCAGAAACTAACCCTGAAATAGAAAACAAGTGAGACCCTCCCATAATCAACCTATTATATTGATCAATATGAGAACATTGTTTATGGATTCGAAGAAGACAATGATTTTTATTTTTAGATGATATAGACTTTGAGTTAGACTTTGATAACGTAATTTAATTAAACGTTACTTAACTTTGAAATTTAAAATAGATAGTTGAACTTTGAATCTTAATATTATATTAGTTCAGTTAACTCTTGCTTGCACTTATATTATGTGTGGATGCTACTCCGGCTCATTATCACATAGAACTTAAAGATCTTGTGAACCATTGATGTCCCAAAACCTAAGCCAGATTTGGAGTCATTACATTTGCTAACACGAATCAGCAATGGACTAATTAGGGGTGCAACATGGCCAGGTTGGGCCGAGCTTCTTAAAACCCTAACCCAACTCTGAGTCCCATTAACTGAACCCAAACCCGCCCTGATTGGCCTTGATTTTTCAAGGTCGAACCTAGATGATCTTGATTGACCCTAACCTTGACCCTGATTGACCCTGGTTTGCCATCAAGAGCCAAGTATACCCTGATCCTGACCTTGCAAGATATGAAATAACTAATATATATATATATATATATTCATAATAAAGAAGAGGTAAAAAAAAAGAACACATACACAAACACAAAATCACAAATTACTTGTCATGACGAAAACATCCTAAAGCAAACATTCAAACAATACAAATAGCTCCAACTATTATGGTAAACAAAGAGGAGATCATCATAAAAAAACAAATAATCCAAAAAAAATCAATTATTTGTCATGATAAACAAAGAGATTATCTTAATAAAGTAAACAATCTCAAAATCTCAAAACCCTTGTCATGTTAAATAATGAGGAGAATATCCTAAGAAAACAAAAAATCCAAAGTGAACATCGAGGGCCAAAACCAGAGCCGAATCAAGCCAAAATCAGGGCTTAAAGTCAAAGTAAAAAAATCAGGGTCAGGTTTAGGGCGGGCCAAAGACATCAACCTTTACCCACCCTAACCCTTACTCAGGGTCAAAAATTTCAGGGTCGAGCTAGCCCTCAAGGACAAAATTTTTAGATCAGTACTAGTTTGGGCCAAGGGTGAGTTCCAGCCGTCGAGACCAAACTTGCACCCCTAGGACCAATCCCCCTTGAGATTCACAACTCAAGTTGGTAGACTACTAGGTCTAATCATGAAGAAACACTTTGATTTTCTATGTTTATAAATGGATCTGAATTTTTCTTTTTCTTTTTTATTAAAAAAATTTATTTTCATTAAAAATCAGATTGAATCAGCTAATACGAGTCAAGAATCAAGATTGGCTGAGGCCTATCCGATATGGAAACTAGGTTTAGGATATTATAGAATACAGATTCTAAAGTTTTACAAAAGCCGATCCAGCTCTCTCTTTTTTATCTTTAAATGTTTCAATCAAGGAATCAGACACCTTGAGTGGAACATAAGCATTGCTTTGTAACTTTGGCCCTTTTTTTATTTTTTTAAGGTAAAAAGACTCCGTCCCCATTTTAAATCAACAAGACAATGATTACTTTGTTTAAGAAGGCAAATCATAGCCTCGTTAAAGTTATCAAATAGCTCATTACATATAGGTATTTTTGTCTTTTAGATGCAATCTTTGTTTTTCTGGTGGGGTGGGACTTGGGACTTGGGGAAGGAGGCAATTCGAATTTCCACATGTAACTTTCTAGAACAGTAACACAAAGAAAGACCTGGCTCCCTCTTGCATTCGCTATATAAATATCAGATGTGGCCCAATTCCGAATTGGCTAGCTTTTGAGAATACGTAACCAAAGCATTAGTGTTGAGAGTTGAAAGCTGAGAGACGACTCATACTATTTATGCTAAATCTTCAACTGGTGAACTCTCCTTCCTTGAGAATACTTGAGGGACAATTATCTTGCTAAAGCTTCTACTGGTTAACTCTCCATCCTTGGTGGTAAGAGCAAATTTCCAGGCATCTCTCTTCTTTCTTCTTCTTTTTAATGCTTAGTACCTTTATCCCATCCGATGGTGTGAGATGGGGTTGGAGGGTACAGCCACATGAAGAAGATTCATTTTTTTTTTCTTTTTTTTTAAATGTACAGGAGAAAGAACACTACCCGCTTACGTTTTCCACGTCCAAAAGCATGAGGAAGTGGAAGCGGGCTGTGATGAATATATTAATCGAAGTCTAAATCGCCAAATATGGAACTACTCTCACAGTTTTGAGTTTTCTAATGTGATTTCAACCTATTCACTGATCTCACTTGAATACTCTGATAGGTAGGCAGTTTATATGTATTACTTCTTCAAGATTATATGTTTTGCTTTCTTTATAGGTATGGGAAGTCCAGTGGAACCTAATCCTATTTCTCTGGAAAGTGAAGTGTTATTCAACGACATTCCTATTCTGACAGAAGAAAATTATTTGATTTGGAAAGATAAGATGGAAAAATTCTTGAAGATCAAAGGATTTTGGGATTATTTGGCTGGAGCAAAACGTGAACCTGAAAATACTTCCAGCGATGAATATAAGGATTGGATTGAGAAAAAGAAAGAAATTATGTCAATATTCACAGGAAAGTGTGGAGCTAGGACACTAACATTTATTGAAGATCTAGACATCACACTTATTTGGAGTAAATTGGTTACCATGTTTGAGTTCAGTTATCCACCAAATACAGGTAAGACTGGTAAGTAATATGGTTTTTTTCTACCAAATATTTCTTGATAAGTGTAATGCATTTTTCGAACTAAGTTGACTCTTATATTATATTACTACTATTTGAGGGTGAGGGAGAAAGTTTTTTTTCCACTGGGCTGAAACGTTCACTGCTCTATCTTAAGATTCACAAACCCTTATAGGATTTTAGTATGTTTTTCAAAATATCCTCCCGATACCCCCGACATGCATCTACACTCATTCATCATGACTGAAGGAAAACTTGATCCTTACTTTCTTTTTTTTTTTGGTAGAAAAACTCGGTCCTTACTGAAAAAGAAAAATAAATACAAGAAATTTCAAATTTTATTTTGGTATAAAAACTCAATCCTTACTGAAAAAGAAAAATAAAATACAAGAAATTTCAAAATTTATTAGTGGGAAATAAAATAAAATAAAGAATTGATCAATATTGTTAATTCAAGGGATTACCTTGGCAGGGAAAATGAAGAGGAGCACAAATTACACATGGTGTCTTCCTTTTTACAAAGCTATTGTTGATGGTAATTGGAAAAGTGTCTCTTATCAGTTCGTCTCAAAAAATGTGGGAGCTCTTACAGTGAGACTCACATCATTAGGAAATCTTCCTGTTCATGTGGCTGTTGAGAAAGGGAAGGTTGAAATTGCAAAGGAATTGTTAAAAATGATGCCTACAGATCATTTATTGAGACAAGATAAGTATGGTGGAACAGTTCTCAAAATTGCTGCTTTAGGTGGGAACAAAGAGATGGTGAAGGCCATTGTAGAAAAGGATGAGAAACTAGTAATGATCAAAGGTAGGGGTTACATCCCAATCGTCCACACTGCATTTGGTAGCAAAAAAGATGTGGTGAAGTATCTTTACCCAATCACCGTACACCAAGAAGCTAATCAGAAGGAAGATGATGGCACTGGCAAAGAACGTGAGAAAAATAAAGCTATACTTCTTACTGCTCTACTTTTTGGTGATTTCTATGGTAAGTGAAATTTCCCAACATATATCTTCTCTTGTAAACTGCAGAGGAACATCCTATACTGAAGTTTTTCTATTAACCGCTTCATGCTTAGCTAGACCATCAGTCACCACATTAATTACCGATGGTGATAAATATGTACACCGTCATTAGTTTTAGACTCATAAAACTTAAAAAGCCAACAAATGAATATGGCCAATCTGTCAAACACATGATAGATAGGGAGTGGTGCGACTTAAATGAAACCCACCTATGTACCACTACATGGCATGAACCTGTCTAATTTTATGGTTCAGACCTAGTAGACCAATTGGTCTGTCAGTTACTCCATATAAAGCTCATTGAGTTGACTCAACTAGTTCACCACTTATTCGGACCAATAGGCTCCCAAATTGATTTTTCAAAGTTTTAAAAACCTAACCAATGGAAGGTTAGCATTCACAGTTTTCGCAAGAAAATAACTTATGGGAGAGTGTTCCCTCCCACACCTGTGTACTTTTTGGGACAAATGAGGAAACCCATTTTTTAAATCTAATGGTAAGGAAAATTTGGTTTCTGAGTGAGCAACCACAGCAATGTTTTGCCCATAACTTAATATTTATGTATTCACGTATTCATTTATTTTTGTAGGGCATGCTCTTGATCTACTACAGAAATACCCATGGTTACTCCTGACCAATGATGATAGGAATTGGACAGTCATAGAAGCACTCGCAATGAAGCGCACTGCATTTAAAAGTTCATTACCAATCAAAAGTGTTGGTTGGGACCTTTGGATATTATTTCATCTACTCATGTAAGTAAATCAAAATAAAGGGAAAGACTATTATATATATATATATATATTTTTGCACAAAATCAGCAAAAGTGTATTAAAAGAATTAGGACAAAAAAGACTATATAAAAAATAACTGTACACTTTGGAAAATGCGAAAATTTTGAAAAGTCCATGTGTCAGGTGGTTTTGATGCATGGCTAATAGGTTTTGTACAAAGGTTTGGTTCATAGTGCTAAGTTAGTTCATCATTTTTCTAATTAATCAAATATTCTAAATGAAAATTTTTCTCTATATGTATTAATTATTTACTTAGACCACCAAAAATCCTTGTTGGCGCACAAGAGAAGAAGTGGAAAATTCCCTCGATGCCAACAAAGACAGCACTCAAGGTTCTGTCTCTCTCTCTCTAGGTTGTGCTTTAACCTCAATCTGATTTGCTTACACTATTTCCTTCATTCTCATGATGCAAGAAATATCATGATGTACTGTGGACTATATTCCACAAATTGCATTATTTTACAGTTTTGTAAGGGTCTATGGTTACAATTCCGTGGGCTATTTCAAAATGGACTTATTAAACTAGGTGAGAATCATAAATTTGTTCGACACAAGTGTTTTTTGGGTAAGACATAGGGGCCACATTCAGACACAGTGACATCCCCTATAGGCACCAGGGTCATTTTGCCACTATGTCTTACTTAGTAAACTTTGGGGTTGTTTGATTTTGTTTCTACTGTTTCTATGTCTAAAAACAATAGAAACAGTTTTTTCTGTTTCTATTCTAAGAAACAGGGGCCGTTTGACTTGTTTCTCTATTCCTATTTCTAAACATAGAAATAGGCATAAATTTTTATTTCTTTTTCTAAAAACAAGTGAAACGAAATAGAAAAATCAAATGGTTTTTAGGGTGTTTTTCCATTTCTAAACACAGAAAAATACGTTTCTAAAAACAAAATCAATCGGACACTTTGTTTCTTTTTGTTGCGTCCTCTCCTCATAATTAATAAAAGCCCATCATGCATGAAAGTTTAACTAGCTCATGCGTACACTGGTAGCAGTGCATAGTGCAAGAACATCTATGAGGAGGCAAGAACATCTATGAGAAGTTGAAGCATTATGAAGCTTCTGCCCTACTAAAAGAAATGTGGAGTCTAGTTTCAGAAGTTGATGACCTTACCTCTATGATGGCTGATCTGGCTTCAACAGTGTCTAAAGCAACAGAGAATGGGATTGTTGAATTTGCCGAAGAATGTACTAACCAGTGTCCTCAGCTTCTGTTATGGAGGGCTATTGGAAAACGTGAAGCCCGAACAGTATTTCATTATGCAATCATCCACCGCCAGGAAAAGATTTTTGGGCTTATCCATCATCTCAGCCCATCAGTGAAGAATGATCTTGCAATTTTGGGGATGAATCAGGAAACCTCATGTCACATCTAGCTGCAGAAAAGGCACCTATTCACAGACTCAATCAAATTCCTGGTGCAGCTCACCAAATACAACGTGAGCTACTATGGTTTTAGGTGATCTATTTTTCGTTCCTTCTTAATTTGCTTTTTTTTTTTTTTTAGTAATGAAAAAAAGGGTTCATAGCCTCATAACAAGCCCTATACGGCAAGGGACACTTCTGTAAGATCAATGAGCGATAGTGGGCATGTCAAGACTCGAACTCACAACTAGTCAACTCGAGCGATAGTAGGCGTTTTCACCACTAGGATAGCAACCCCATTGGTTTCCTCAATCTGCTTAATGCATGTAGTAATATTCACACCATGACTTAATTTTAATACTTCCTCTCTTTCCCTGTCTCCATTTTAGGAAGTGGAAAGTCTAATGTATTCTCTCCATGAAACAAATGAAAATATAAAGAATAAAACATCAAGAACATTATTCTCAGAGGAGCATAAAGACCTAGTGAAAGGAGCAACATGGCTGAAGGATACTTCAACACAATGTATGGTGGTAGCAACACTAATCACTACCATTATATTTCAAGCAATGTTTATCATACCAAGTCATACAGGAGGAAGAGGAGAATCTAATGATTTACAAGGCAAGTTTCCGATTATTTTTGTCATATCAAATATATTGTCACTTTGCTCTTTGGTAGCATCAATGTTGATGTTTCTAGCCAGTATTACTTTACGATATGCGGAAGAAGACTTCTTGTTGACTCTGCCTCGGATGTTGATGTTGGGCCTTTTATTTCTCTTCATATCTATTGTGGGGATGATGATAGCCTTTGTGGCAGCTATTTTATTTATGCTTGGCTTCAATTTTCGTCTATGGGTCTCCTTTCCCATTATCTTTCTTGCAAGTGTCACAATCACTATATATGCTTTGGTAGAACTTCTCTTATTCATACAATTGATGTTTACTACATCCTCGTCAACTGTCTTTGGGAAGAGAAAATTGAATAAGCATGGATGAATGTATAGTAATGGCAATCGTACTTAATGTTCTCCATGATGGTTACTGTCATGTTGCTTTTCATTCCGACTACCTCACATTGGTTAGGTGCCTGATACATCAGCCATGTTTTCCTTCTATTGAGATTTCTATATTGTCGACGATACAAATATCAAGTACAGTTTGATATTTGTTATAAACCTTTTAGTTTATTGGTTGAAATTAATTTGTATACATCATTAATTAGTATGGTATTTTAAAATGCTGAGAATATGAGTAATTTATGTGTTTACTGCTATAATTACTTTGAGATTTTTTTTTTTTTGATGAATATATATAATACTATCATACTACTATATAAGTGTATATACTCATGCTTCATGGCTAATATTTTCTTAGATTACTTTACTCTTATTGTTTACTTAAAGTCCTCTTTATCTTTCTTATTTTCCTTATTTTTTTGGTACCCTTTGTTTTTCTTTTTAATAATTAAATATTTTTCAAAAAATTTAGTTTCTTTATTGATTCCTCCTTTTACACTCTCATTTTCCTTTTTAACCACTTCTACCTAAAAAAACTCACACCCTCTTCCTTCTCTCTCTCTCTCTCTCTCTCTCTCTCTCTCTCTCACGTTCTTATATTTTTATTTTAGTAAGACCCCTCTCTCAAGTTTCATGTTTTACTCTCTTTTGTGAGATATCTTTTTTATATGTTCTCTTTCATTCTCTCTCCATCTATCTTTCCTCAATCTATATCATTCTATATTCCCATCCTCCCTCAGTTAGTTTCCTAATTTATCCTTATCGAACAAAAAGAATCCATTCTTCATTAGACCCATTCTGATAATAGACCTAGGGTTATGCGATCGTGACTCGATTTCTCAGGTGAAAGCTCTCTTTCCCCGCGATCGTGATCGAGATCTCTTCTATGATAGAAGCTGCAGTCGCCGGCATTGGGCCCTTCTACTCCGGTGGATGCCGGTGCTCTCCTTGGAGGTATATGTCGTGCTCTCCCAGGACTTTGTTGGTTGCTTATTTATATGATTGTATTTGGTATAAGGGTTTAACACTGTTGCCTCTTCTTATTTTAACTCTTATAATTTGTTATTGGGTCTTGATTTGATTGTTCATTTAGTTACTATGGTCTGCTCGTTGCCTATATTTGCAGGCAAGTATTTAAGATTTTCTTTTTCTATTAAACTTTGATATTTATTCAGAGATTGGGAATTGCAGGAAAGAAGTCAATGTCTCCAATTTATTTCCAGTAGTATTATGTGATTCATCAGTTCATTTTAATTTGACATTCCGAGTGACATGGAGTGGTTTCTTAGAGGTACTTTTACTTTTGGGTTGTATTATTATAAGGAGAATGTTGGTTCTCATTATTTATTTTCTTTCCTTTCTGTCTTGTGCTTTTGCATATTCAGCTTCGAGACGAGGCTGCTTTGACACTTAATTGGATGGATAAATGTAGAGACAGTGGATTTGAAGAAGTTTTCATGACCAAGATTGATTTGCCTGCTAAATATGATTATTACATATGGTGTGTTTTCATTCTTTTTCTAAACAAGCTTTTGATTATAATTGTGTTTAAACTTGTGCTTGAGCAGTAGTTTCTTCAATCGGAACAAACCCTTGCTTTCTTGATATGATGCTGGATGCCATTTGTCATTATGAAGTCATGGCTGGGTTAGGGTTTATTGATCTTTTAGTTGGCAATTAGGTGAAATCTGAACTTTGATTCTTTTGTTGAGTTGGAACATAAGGTTTGGGTCTCAAATTGTTGGGCCTATGCTAACATTTATATTTATTATGGAATGCAGAAGTGATGATCTTCTTCTTATGTATTCTCTCTCTCTCTCTCTCTCTCTCTCTCTCTCTCTCTCTCTCTCTCTCTCTCTCTCTCTCTCTTCTCGCCTTTCTTTTGATTTTCATTGTTTTGCCCCTATGAAATAAAAAATAAATAAATAAATCAAAGAATGTGTGTAAATATGACGAGTAATCCTTTGGTTCCGACAAATCTTTACCAATCCCTGAATTCCTTCAGATTTTCAAACTTAAACCATTTTTCTTCAGCCGTTCTTAATGTTCAAAGATCAAACTTTTTCTAATAGATTTTGATTTGTGACCCATGGAGGATAGGGGAAAAACCCTACCTTTTATGTAGTTCTCATGGTGGCTAGATGATTATAGCCCTTTTTGGGTAATATACGCTATTATGATATTCATTTTCAATAGGCCGAAAATCTTCCATCCCCCCACACTTTTTTTTTTTTGGGGGGGTGGGGGGAGGGATGGATTATTAGATTCAATTCGTCAAATTTGTTCATGTTACTTTTCATTCTCCTACGGTGATGAATTATGAAATTTTCACGTCAGAATTCATTTTTCCGAGCACATTATTTATCCTTACATTCCATATCCAATCTTGCAATCAGATTATGATGCTACAGGATTGATCTTAGCTCTGTTTTTAACAAAAATCAGATTTGAATATGGCGGTATTATCGGGTTGGGTCTAATGGGATCTGTTAAAATACAGATCCAGGACGCAGCTACAGATCCGATGGCTTTCTCTATGATCATTCTGTCCGAGTCGCCTTGGACACATCTCAATCGCTTGATGTAGCACTACATTTCACTGCGTAGTGTTTATATAAGTGAGACAGAGTAAGTCAAGCGAGTCTAATCAAATGAGTGGGTTCATGAGTTTCGGCACAGCCAATTGCACTATTTGTTCTTGGGGGATCTTGGAATGTCATGCTTGTAAAGTATTGCACTAATTTCACTTTGGTATTTCCTTTTGACTTTTGATTCTTTGGACAAGAATTCCTGCAAATTGCGTCTCCTTATCTTCGTCGGGTGCATTGTTTTCTTGGTCGAAGCCTGCATTGTTATTTTTTCTTTTAGCCTCAACATTATGTTCTACAACTACTGTGAGTCTCATACTTGGTTTCCTCTTTCTTTGATCACGGGTTTTATAATTTAAATATGGGTCTTTAACTCAATTGGTAGAGTACTTGTTATGTGGAAGATAGTTCCATACCTCAAGAAATGGTGGTTTGAATCCACCAAGCCCTCATTTATAATTTCATTTTAACCTCAACGGTAGTGTTATGAGAATATTTTCGTTTATAAATAGGAAAAACGAAACAACTTTTTAAATGAATTATGTAGGAGGGGAAGTAGTTGGATTTTTGTAATTTTTCCATGATATTAACAGATGAGTTAAACCAAGTTGGTTTAGCACTTGACAAGTTAGAAACTTGATTAAAGTGACAAAGTTTGGTCGAAATAATATTAAGTTTGAGTCAAGTCTCTCAGTCCTAGGTAAATGGTAACTAACTCTCTTCTCTCTCTCTCTCTCTCTCTCTCTCTCTCTCCTAGAATAGCATTTAACCATTGATTGTCTAAAAAAATGCTGTAATTATCTATCATTATTTGAAATTTAAAAATTAATATTTAATAATTATCTTAAATTACTAATCACTTAAATGGATATCATATATGATTAAAAATCATTTAGTTTGATGTAGACATTTTGTTCTCTCTCTCTCTCTCTCTCTCTCTCTCTCTCTCTCTCTCTCTCTCTCTCTCTCTCTCTCTCTCACTCACACACACACACACACACACACACATCCACATGAGCCATCCTTTTTGCCCACATTTTTTTTTGGGGGGACAGGTTATATTTAAATGAACTTTGGTAGAGATTTGTTGATTTTGAGAGAAGAAAAGAGGATATAAGTGGGCGAGCCTATGATACAATGGTTAAATTGCACTATTGCAATATGTTGGTCACAAGTTCAAAACTTAGAAACAGCCTCTTTTGTAAGCAGGGGGTAAGGCTACGTACAACTTACTCCTCCCAGACCTCACAGTAGTGGGAGCCTTGTGCACTAGGTTGTTAGAAGTGGTTATTTGTTCTTGAGTTCCTTAGTTTAGTCATTTGTTACTGCGATACAATATGATGGGATTTATTGAGTTTCTCAGTAATTAAACATTAACTTTGATATTTGCAATCAAGTATTTTAGGTTTTTAATCACATTTTCATCCTACTTTCACCATTTTCTTGTTTTCATATACTAGAGTTAGTATATATGGGATGGCAGAGCTTATTGATTGAGTTCCTTACTCTCTCTCTCTCTCTCTCTCTCTCTCTCTCTCTCTCTCTCTCTCTCTCTCTCTCTCTCTCTCTCTCTCAAAACGTAAGACAACATATATACCTTAGATTTGTTTTTGATAATTTTTACCCTATATTTTTACTAGTATATATATATATATATAGAGAGAGAGAGAGAGAGAGAGAGACCATGACCTAAGGGTTGGGTGGGGTTAGTATTAGTAGAGGAGTTAGCTCATTTCCCACTTTGATAGATAGTTGGGCAACACAATGTGGTCTTAGACTCCAAAGATATAAATACCAGAGTCATCGTTTATAACGGAATATTTTGTGTTTTTCTTAATTGATCTTATAAGGTCACAAATCATGGCACGTAAATTCAATGAATTGTTAAAATATTCTTTACTCCCTTTGAAAAATATGCATTTGCATCAAGAAAACACATCAAAGATTTTTATTTTTATTTTTTTCTATTAACAACAAGTATCAAAGGTCTGAATAATCCTGTGGGTTCATACTGACCACACAATCGCATGAACTACGTTATATCAGGGTTGAATGAGAATTATTCAACTTTCAATGAAAGTAATGAAGAACCCCTGTGAAAGTGATCCAAGAAGATAAGAAGAGGCGAACTCAGAACCACACACTTCCTGAGGTGAATAAATGATATTTCTTTTTATATCATCTGCCTTCCATTCTTTTATAAAGGAATTCCGGCTATACTAAATCTATCGCAAAAATAAATAAATAAATAATCACAAGACAAACAAATATATAACCATGTTTAATAATATTTTTGAATTCGACCCACAAAAAATAAAATCATATCTGGCCTTTTATTTTCTGAAAAACGCCCACTTTTTTTTTTTCAATTTTGTATTTTAATAGTTTGAAAATATATTCTTTTGCCAAAACCATAATTTTGAGTGGTCGAAAATGGACTAAAATCAGGTTTGATCTTTGGCCAGGCTTTGAAAACTATGATCCAATCAGTTCTCTTCCTTGTTTAGTTGAGTCTCAACTCAAGATTGGAACTCCAATTGATCTGGATTGCTACAGATTTTGATTTTAGGGTTTTCTTATTGACTATTCAAATGAGAATTGGATAAGAATCGGTGATCTGATTTCGAGCTCCAGCACCCAATTAAAAGAAAAACAAGTAGTGGTAAACCCAGTTCTGAACTACTAGTAATAGGTATGTAAACGAATCTAATACGGATTAGAAATAACCAAATCTGAATATTCCCTGGCTGGATACAGATACTTTTAAATAGATACATATGCATGTGAATTGATTTCAGATTTGCTTCTATTTCTTTCACTTGTATTCCAAGGGCTCTGAATAGTGTTGCAGATGCTCTGGCACGGAAGGCTCTGTCTATCATGTGTTTGACAGATTAGCTATATTCCACTCCTTGGCTTCTCAAACTTTGTGAGTTTGAAGCAAATGGTTGTACACATGTTTATCACCATCAGTAAATTTGTTCTTTACCAAAAAAAAAAAAAAAAAAAAAAAAAAAATTGAAGTGGTTTTACCTCTTTTCCTTATTCTCTAAAATCTGTCTAAACTTCAAGAACCCTCAAAATAATTAATTAGACATAATACGAAATCAAATCAATCATTTTATTTTTCTCAAAACATCGTATCTACAAGACACACGGCTTCTATATTTCAATTTTTCTTTTTAACATATTTTTTTTTTCTTTTATCAAAATCCCTAATTTTTGAGTGGTTAAAAACTGTATTGAAATGAAATTTGGTTTGATCCTGCTTCGGCTTAAAAAACAATATGATTCAACCAGTTCTCTTTCATGTTGAGTTGAGTCTCAATAAATTAAGGGGTTTTAACAATCAGGATCGGATTGGCTTAGTGTAAATTAAGAAATTTTCCATGACATCATTATAATATTTGATTAATTAACCTAACTACCTAGCTTTAGTACATTACCTTAAAAGAGTCTCTTTTTTTCTTTTTCTTTTTTTCTTTTTTGTTAAAGACCTTAAAAGAGTCATTACACCAACAGAAATAAACTTTTGAATAGAAAATTCCAATCATGTGGCAAAGGTTACATGTTCTCATGTTCCCCCATTTTAAAGGTTACATGTCATAGTCTTGGTCTTTTTTTCTTTCTTTTTTGTGTGTGTGTATGTGTGTGTGTGAATGTAATATTATTGGGGTTTATCTTTATACCTTAAATCATTAAATCTGTATATGTCAAGAGCTTGCAACATACCTATTATATGTGCCAAAATCGAAGTTAGTTCCCATGATTTTAATTTTTTATTACAGGCCCAATTCAAATGTGGCCTAAGAATCGATAGGTATATATAAGAGTGAAAATATCTTGTACAGTGAGTGCGACGGAGTGATAAGTATCAAACGATCAAAATGATCTCAAGATGAGTGCCCAGATACTCTCAGATATCTGACTGCATCGCCGCATTCACTGCAGAGAATAACCATTCTATATATGTTTAGCTTAATTAATTGATCTTATAAATAACGCAAATCATGCCATGTACGTAGACCAAACTTCAAAAAAAACATATGGTATCACTAGTGACAAATGAATGGTCCCCACTCCCACCCATATAAAAGATTTGACTGTTTTCTATGAATATAAAAAAATAAAAATAAATAATAAGAAAAAAAAAAAAAACAATTTGGCTAAGTTATAAGTGTATAGAATGAAGTGGGCTCTTGAAGTGACACCCAATGCGACACGTTTAAAATCTTGTGAAGTAAATCATATAACAAGCCTTTCTCTTTTCATAAGTTTTTTATTATTATTATTTAAGACAAACTCCAATGATTTTCCTTTCTTGATTAATAAGAATTCATATATTTAAAAGCAAAAGTATGACAAAATGTTTTTCATGTTGGGGCTAACATGAGTGACTAAAATTCAGATTCAGCCAATTGGAGGATCCATATTTCCAATCTGAACTGTTAATTTGATAGATCATTTTATTATTATATATATGTTAAATTTCATAATCCAATTCAACCATATGATCCACTTGTATTAGTTAAACTATTTATGTCTTTTGAACCTTAAATTAGTATAGTCTTTTTCAAGTATTAAATAAAAAAAAAATTGTTTTGTTGCCACATGGCAATCATAACTTGCTCGTGTAAGTATTTATATTATATTATATATATATATATATATATATATATATTGTTTAAATTATCTATTTGACTTTTTAATCAAGCTTTTAACAATGATTTTTACCAAAAGTGAGAGATCATAGATCTAGGCTTTTTGCAATTGATTTCACTTTCAAGCCAAAATATAACTTTACC
>NW_024870650.1:97734-140030 GCF_013358625.1 Macadamia integrifolia
AAAAAAAAAAAAAAAAAAACCTAACAAGTTGTAGGTTTTATTTTATGTAACTGGACATGGTTACAAAGAGTTTGTGTTTACCCTTTTTTATCCCCTCACAATCTGAAATAGAGCAAAATTTGTAATCAAACCATATTATATCAAGGGATATGATAAAGAAACTTTTAATCGTTACCATCTCACCTTACACATGCGAAGAGAAAAATAAGAAATTTTATAAATTAAAAAAAAAAAAGTGACTTAATTTTTTATGATTATATAATGATAATATCAATGTAATCAATTGAAAAAGAAGACCCAACATATAAATCATTTCTCCCATTCTTTTTTTTTTTTTTTTTTTTTTTTTTTTTTTTTTAAGATAGAATGATGATGCCTTTGGTTGTTGCACCCAAAAAGGAAAACAACATCATAACTTCAGTACTTTTACCGTAGAAAGAGTTGGAAAGAGTCATATTTGAATGATTCGACGCCGTGATCATTCATCAGTTATAAATTAACTTTATAAGAGTCCCAACTTCCAAGGTAATGGGGATTGGGACTCTTAGACGAGGTGAACCGAAAAAATAAAGCTTTTAATAGAAAATTTCAATCATGTCGCGATGAGTTATATGGTCCCCAAAATTTAATATTAAAAAATGAAAAAAATTTCTGTACGTGGTTGACAGTATGTACGTTGTCCATAGAATAGGGATCATAGGCCCCGTATAGTAAGTAGTGGGGACCCATGAAATCAATAATTGCACATAACATTTGTATTGACGAAAATACCGTCACTGCCATGTCCAGTGCCAATGGTAAAAGTAGTGGTACTTCATGATTGGTGTACTTGCGCTTTCGGCGGAGAGAGAGAGAGGCCAAGGCGCCAAAAGCCCATATTTCCGTCTGTGTGCAATGCCTTTGTTTTTAAATTGATTTTGGAGTATCATCTATTTTTTGTTTCCATTCAGATAGGGATGTAAATTGAACGGTTTAGTTTGATTTTGATCAGTTTACATCGATTTCAAGCTAAGAATGAAGAAGATTAAAATCAATTTGTTTAAAAACTTTGGTTTTTAATCGATTTCGATTTTTGATCTGATTTGATTTCGATTTATTTTGATTTTATAATATCAAGTTGATACCGATTTAGATCGATTTATTATTGAGCTTAAATCATAATGAAATCTTATATTCATATTATGTAATGACAAAAGATTTGACAAAAACACCTTTAATTTATGATAAAATCATGTTTTATCATTGTAATGGGAAAAACTAATAATGAAACTGATGGATTACTAATTACTAAAAGAATAATTAATATCAAAATCAAAAAATGAACCCTATTATCGAATCATTCATTGAACTATCCAACCAATTAGTGATCAAAGAAATCAATGGAAGCACTATTACAATACAAATCAATATATCGGTTTCATTCGGTTTTGTTATTGGACGGTTAGATTTGGATCGATTTTCAACCATTCCCAACATACCTCAGTCCAAAACCAATCCAATAATGGATTGGTTTGGTTCGATCCGAATTTTTATGGTCGGTTTTGATCTATTTTATCAGTTCGGGCTTGGTTTTGACACCCCTACATTCAGCACACACGTGACGGAATTCAATTATTTTGTACCGTTTCTTTTAATATAGAGAAAATGATCATGAGGTGGAACATACTAAATTTAAATTCACACACCTATATACAAACACTAGGATAGCCTAGTGATGGTGGCTTCAGCTTGTGGAACCGACATCCAGGGAAGGAGGTTGTGGGATCGAACCCTATCGTATGCATTCTGTGAGTGTGTGTGTGTGTATGTCTCCCCGAGGATTAGTTGAGGTGCGCGTAAACTAGCCCAGACACCTTGGTTAACAAAAAATATATATATATATATATACATGTGCATGTCAAGTACTATTCTCTGTGTAAAATTTAGCATTTTGATCATCTATGGCGCAACATGGTATCCGATGGGCGTCTAATGTCTAGAAACACCTATATACAATTGTAGGATAGAGGCATAGAGCATCTATATGGCACTAGAAAAGTATTAACATTAGAGTGTCTAACAATTTATATACAAGGGACCCACATGATACATGATAGCGGGTTAAACTTATGATCTTGAAAATCACTCTTAAAGCACTTTCTTATAATTATGTATATGAATTTAAAATTTAAAAAATGTTCCTAATTATTACTAACTAAATAATTAGCGGGTTAGAAACCTTTGACATGCATTGATACAAGACTACACGCGTGCATCAGAAAACGCCCTCTTCTGTAAAAATATAATAGCACTAAGGAATTTATTAGAAAACAGTTCAATTACCATATTTAATAATATTATAATTCAATTATATTTTTTTCAATAACAATTCGATGCTTAGGTAGACTTTACAATCCCCTATTTATTTGTAAAAAAATATACAACTCAATTAAGCCTTATTTATGGAAATTAAAAAGATTTAAATGTGTCTTATTTATAAGACAATTTTTCTTCACCACACGGTGACATCAACGTTCTAAAAAATCACCATATGACAAACGCAACTTCTGTAAAGTGACCCTAAAGCCATGCGGTCAAGGATTACCTTTTCATCATGACCTTAAGAAAATTCAATCTTTTTATATATTTATAAGAATTCAAATTGGTTAAATAAAATATGTTTCAAAAAATTTCAATACAATGTGAACTATATGGTTAAAATCAATTTGAATCTTCAAACTTTCACATGTAGTTTATCTTGAAAGTACCAATGGGGTTGGTAGCCTAATGATGAAAATGCCCTCAACCTATCATCACTTGAGTTAACTAGTTGTGAGTTCGAGTCTTGGCATAAAGGGCTTGTTCTCGGCCTATGATCACTATTATGGAGTATCTTTTTTTTATTATAAAAAATAAAAAATAAATAAAAAAAATTGGAAAATGACTTTACCATCCAACCTTTATTATTTGTCACATCATATGCCACATGGCGTAAAGCGTTAAGCCAAGTATGACATCACTCGAAGCCCTACATAGTGTTGCCTGCGCCACACATTTAGCTTATTTGTCTGTACACCTAACACAGAGAGAGAGAGAGAGAGAGAGAGAGAGAGAGAGAGAGAGAGAGAGAGAGAGAGGGGTTATTTATCTTTTCTCTTTTCTCAAGCACATAAATGAGTGGGATTAGACGAGAGAGAAACGAGAGAGAAGAAATAGAGGAATCCCAACCTCTCTGCTCCTCCTCCCTGTATAGACGATCTGTACTGAACTCTGTTTCACTGTGAGCAAAGCAAAGGACAATCTAAAACCATGGCAATCGACTGGAACGAATGGGACGCAGAAGGATCATTCACACACAGCAAAACCGGCGACGCAACCACCGCTATCTGCGGCATCGACGCCCGAGAGCGCCACAAGTTGGCCGAGCGCGAGCGG
This sequence comes from Macadamia integrifolia, assembly GCF_013358625.1. NCBI lineage: Eukaryota > Viridiplantae > Streptophyta > Magnoliopsida > Proteales > Proteaceae > Macadamia > Macadamia integrifolia. The sequence goes on from NW_024870650.1 coordinate 101,149, forward strand.
CGCAAATCAATGCGAGAGCTCTTCCTCTCCCTCCATGCTCTCCTCCCACACTCCAACACAGTCCGAAAGGAACAATCAGCAATCCTTGACGAGATCATCAAGTACATACCTTCGGCTGCCGCTCGTCTCCGATCTCTCCAGAATAGGAAAAAGTCGCATTCCTCCACTTCCTCTAGGATATCGCAGTCGTCGACGCCGCCTGTCCAGGGATTAGACCGTCACTCTGCTTCCGCTGACTCGTCGGAATTCGACATCCGAGTCGAGGCCGAGATTTCTTCGTGTGTGTCGATTCGGATAAGAGGGGACCGAGTTAATGTGTCATTGACTGATACGAATTCCAAGGGGACGTCACAGGTTCTCCCACTCTCTGCCATATTAGATGAGCTTGAAGCCCATCACCTTGAGATTGTTCGTTCTACCCATTGCCGTGATGGGAGCAAGATACTCCATCACACTGAGTGCAAGGTATCTCTGACTGTCTTCATTGATTCCTTTAAATCTCTATCGACCATTGTGTTTGGTACCCATTACTTGATTTTTGGTTTGTTGAACTGGGTTAGTTTCGTTTTATTGTTTTGGTTGCAGATTTGTGATGGGTTGGATAGATCTCCTCCTCTGTTAAAGGCTAGACTAGAGCAACTAGCCGGCAAACTGCATTGGTTGAGGAAGTCATCTTCTTCGCCGAAGAGAAAATTTGACCAGCTGGACTGATTGACTTACCGACCAACCGCCTCACCAATCATCACTTAATCTTCTTCTCATCTCTGGTATCACCCCCGCCTCTTTCAGTTGATGGGTTCCATTAATCTTCATCTCATCTCTGTTATCACCCCCTTTCAGTTGATGGGTGGGTTCCTTTCGATTGGTATTTGCTCGTTTAACTCCATTAGTGTCGAGCTTTTTTTTCCGTTCTTTTTCCAACTTTCCTCCCTGCTGAATCCAGACTGAATTGTAAGAAATTTTGTAGATGTAATCATGAAAAAGATAGCCTTTCCATCTTGAATAGAATTGTGAAAGAGTTTCTCGTGCTTCTCCTTCTCAGCTTTTCCCCTGTTTTTTTCCCCCACAAGGTGAACAAAAAGAAAAGGACAAAAGAGAAAAGCCCCCAACAAGGAGCAAGGGCAAAAAATCAAAATCAACTCATTTCGATGCATTTCATCAGAAAGAAAACATAGGCTTCTGAGTTCTGACTCTCCTTGAAGGAAGATACAAAAAACAAGTGGAGATGCGGGGTATCGATCCCCGTACCTCTCGCATGCTAAGCGAGCGCTCTACCATCTGAGCTACATCCCCTATGGTTATTTTATTTACATAAATTAATTATATCTTAATTATTCCATTAGGGGCGACCCTAATTAACCCTATCAAGGCCAAGTGGAGTCGAGTTGGGTTGATCTTGACTTCTGCAATATTTAGATTAACTTTGATTGATCTATTTTTGCCATTCATATCTTATACATTAAAAAATTATGGAAAAATGAAATACCAATTGGAGCCGTAGATTCTAATATAAAAATTTAGGGTTAAATTGAGGCCTCAACCCGAGCCCGACCCAATCCTGACCCAGGGTAGGGGGTTTTTCAACCCAACCTTGCCCTCAGGGTCAAAAAACTTAGCCCAAGCCTTGTTTGGGCTCAGCGCAAGTTCGGGTTATCAAAGCAAAATTTTCACCTCTCGTTCTCATTGTAAGAATCCTTCATTTCCTCCCATCAAAAGATAGAAAGAAAAAATCTTTCACATATATTTTAAGCTATGTGACAATTTATTTTAATAAAAAGAAAAAAAAAAAAAGACAATTTATTTTAAATATGTGAAAGTTCTAAGCCAACACCAAGGATTGGGTGTCCGCTGGCTAGGCATGAGTTTGAATTTTTTTTTTTTTTTTTTTTTGGTACAATAGGCATGAGTTTGATTGCTCATAAGGAGATAATGGATTATGATTTCTTTAATGTTAATTAAAAAAAATATGTCTATCACATGAGAGGATATCTGGTTGAATCTCAGCATAAAATTCAACAAATTACTAATCTTCACAATTCTCTAGGCATTCATATAATCAAGACTCTAGATTATCATAACCGTCATAATAGACGGGGTAATTTAGATTTGAAATGCAGAAGTATAATGATAGTCCAAGAGTTCACTCATATGGTCGCATCATTAGTGGGAAATTTTAATTTATTTCCTCAACAGTTGAATGAAAAACTCTTATCTTTAATTTAACTTCTCTATTCTTCAAATGAAATTCTTTGCAAAATGTTATTTTGACAAAAAAACATGATCAGATGCATCATGGACAAGGGGAAAAAAAAATTAAGACTAGTCAACCCTGGCACAAATGGCTTAAAATTTCAATCCAACCTCAATAAATCAGCATTTGCTGGCTGATTTATATAACCGTTAGTTGGCATTTAAGAACCTTCTTGCCATGAAGCATGCGGCGAGGGGTCTCTCCTATAGAATAAATACAAATTGTATTAATGTTGGTGGTTAGATCTAACAACTGTAAGGATAAGGGTACCCATGGATACCAACATTTTGTTGTTGTTTTAGCCAATACTCCATATAGCGATGTGTATATTTGTCCATGGACCCCCACAAGTTGCACATGCTTGATTGAGACCAACTCTTTTTCATCTAATTTAATAATTATAATAGATAAATTAGATTTTTTTTTTTTTAATTAAAACAAACTAAGTTATCACATGGTGGAAATACCACTTCACATCCCATCAAGATATGATTCCTTTGTTGGTCCACAAAATTTTAGGTCATGTGAGAATGATTTGATAATTTTTATTTATTGGATAGAAAATAGATGGTCTTATCATGATACTTATCAAATTTTGTATTCAAAATCAATCATATACTTCATTGTGTATTGATATAGGTCTCCCATGTAAGTCCATGCACTCCGTGGTACTTTAACAATTATTATGCACTCTCTAATTGTCTTAGATTTTCAAAACTCTTTTTTAACATTAAAAACTGCTTTCCTACTAAAAGCTCTTACACCATGAGCTTTTATCTTAATGGCAGACAATTGGGTCTAACATGAGTCAAGTGGGCCTTCTTGTTGCCCTTATGGGTCCTATTCTAACCCTTTACGTGTCTCTTGTCTGGCTCCAATGTGGGTCTTAAAATGGAAAAAAATAGAATGGGCATCTAAAAGTGTGATGTCATTTGTTTTAATTCATGAATTAATCCGAAAATTAAACAACTATGTTTAGTACCTTGGAATTGATACTCATGAAATGATATGTCGGACGAAAACAATGATCTTCTACATCTATGAAACATATAAAATATTAAAGAGATTGCTTTGATCCCTGGACCAGTTTATATTTAAATAGATTCAGTGATACTTATGAGATATATATATATATATATATATATTTGTCAAAAAATGATTTTTGCCAATTATTTAAAATGATTTTGTTGGGCAGTGAATTGGCACACATCTCTATGCATAGATAAGTTGGGTTGGGAAAACAAATTGCAAACTTCAAGCTCAAGGCCCTAAAAAGTGAAAAAATAAAAGGAGCGTGGGCCTAGTTGTTCTTGCAAGTAGATTCAATAATAAGTTTGCTCATTGGGCCCCTTGCGGGCCCCCTTTATTTCTTTATATCTGACCTTTTATAACTATAGGGCCCTTATACCTTGCCAAAATAAATATATTTTTAATTTAAAAAATATTATATATATATATATATATAAGATGTGTAACATTGCAGTTGCATGGTTGCATAAATATTGATAATTTTGACGGTTATAACCAATGTCCATTTGCCATGTGGCTTGGATGCATATTAAACTCTAACTGGGATGTTTGGGTGCAAAGAACTATTTCCCATTTAATTTTTCCTTTGCTCTACTTCCCTATGAGAGTTGAGGTTTCCTATCCACTTTTTCAGCATAATAGGAAATAAGAAAACAAACATGTGAGAGGCAGAAAAGGTTAAATGTCACACACAGAATAATTCTTTATTCTGAAAAGCATAAAGGCAGGAAAAAGAAACTCAAGCCCCACTGCCCCACAGGCCCTAATAAATAAATTAGAGAAATTGTTAAATATTTTATATCTATAATACAAAGTCCATAATTACCCTCACCTTTCCCCAATAGTCGGATACGCAGACACCTTGGGATTGGGATGCTCTCCTGAGCGGTGATCATTCAAGTCTTACCCATAGTTACTTGGGTGATCGACATATGTCTGACTGGTGATCTAATGGCTCTTGATTAAGTACAGCCGTTATATCACTGTTTGGACATTACCCAGATAGCTATGGACTGACTTAAGCAATCATCACTCAAAAGAGGAGTTGGATCCGACACTTTAGGACTTGGGGACACCAACCAAAACATTCACAGATTGATCATGGATGAAAGAAAACTGCCTCCCACTGCCACATAACAAAGGTCAAAAAAAAACCACCAGGCTAATATTGTTTTACGTATCCAATCAAACACCACACATCACCCAGGACAGGTGGATGTGGTTGTGGTGTTTTACTCCACGGCCACCAAGTCGTCTGACCTATGAAGGTCCTCGATTTGATAGAGTTGAAATTATTTCTCCCTTGAATCGTCAAATTTTTAAATCCCCAATAAAGACTAATGAGGCATCATGATATGATTGCTAGCTCTTTCCACTTCTTTGATGGATCCGGTTATAGGCCCTATAGCTCCTCGGGCTTTGATCCTGTCTTTTTCTTCACTGGTAATTATCTATGTTCCACCATTTGGTATGGAGTATGGACCACACACAATCACTCTTACGGAGAGGGTAACATTCATACATATAAAGGGAAAATGAATTTAAGTATTGTGGAGGACAAGATCATGGTTTTATATATTAAATTGATGTATATAATACGGACATGATGGTATAATTGTCAAAATACCTTATGATATTATTATATTTGAAGGCAAACTGTCCGATATATTTGATACTTAATATTGATCCGTTGATACTCATATATCTAATACCATGGACAAGATCTTTCTATTACACCCAAAAGAGTTAGAGTTTGGGAAAAGAAGGAAGAGATGACTCAAGGAGAGGAAATAACCATCAAACAACAATGGCTTACAAGTTCCTTAATAATCATGAAATGGTTAATTAATTAATATATTAATCTCCCAAAAGAGGGCATACTAATATACTATGAATATGGTGTCTCTCTTTCTCCAACTTAGTTATTAATAAGAAGATATGTGGCACGATGAGATGAATTAAAGTGTATGTGGTCGGTCAGTAAATGACCACCATGAATAGATGAAATGTCATTTTCATGTATGGTAGGCTGCCCCTATATTCATATACAATTTCATGGCTATAATTAATATATATAAAGTAAGTGGACTGGTAATGAGACACATACCGACATTGTGTAGAAGTTGTTTAATTAGAAAAGTACGATTCTGGGCAATTCCAGTGAATTTCGGATCCCTGGTTGTTGTCCAGGGTCCATGGTCCATGGTCATTTACTGTGTTTCCCACTGAAATGCTCTTCCTTTTGGATATTCGCTAATGCCATTTTCGAGGTTCAACTTAAACATATGGAATAGAGTTTATTTGCCCTTTCATTATTTTTACAGAGAAAAAGGGTATTAAATTTAAGAGGGAGGATTCTCTAAAACGCAGGGTGGCTTTTAAAAAAAAAAAAAAAAAAGTCAACCAATTAATTCTATGATGATGGTCACTTACCATGTGTAGTCTTTTTATTCTTATTAAATCCTAATTGGGAAGGGACTCAAATCCTCAACGATGAACGATGAACAGTGAGTGATAGTGATGATTCAATAGTAGGGAGGGTTCTGGCATGCACCTCAACCATTGGATCCTTATTACCGTTCACTGTCTCTTCATAGAGGATTTTTGTGCAATTGGGGAGGGTTTCGTCATTTTAAAGTCCATAGAACCTATTCATTCCAAGTATAATGGAAAGTAGGAAAACATTTAAAAGGGTTAATATCACTCACGAACGTTTACGTATGCATTCGTTCTCTCTTCTTTATATCTCCTTTTAATGAACTATAATGCATGTTCAATGATATGCATAAAATCAACCCAAGGGGGTAGCGTAGTTGGTGAATAACGAACTTGGCACAAGTTGTAAACTCGAATGTTCTAAGTTCAACTCCCACTAAGCACAATTTGGACCACTCACATAGGGGTGTTTAATACTCTTCATTGCTTGCAGAACTAGTCAAGCTGAAGGCCTGAATATCCGTCATTAACAAAAAAAAAAAATGATATAATAAAATCCACCCACCAATAGAAGACATGACAAGAGACTAGGCAAAAAAGCAAGATTAGTTATTATCGTCATATTCCTTTGGGTATGGACTCTCCACTATATTACAAACTTGAGACTTTCTTAATAAAGATAATTTTCAATGAGAACAAAACTGATCATTTACACCACTCATTGAGATTAGACCTATATCACCCCGTCTAATAAATAGGAAAGGTGTGGTATAAGATTCAATTATTTATTACTTTTCCCTTGCCTGCTGTCTTTTTCAATCCTAATACAAATTATTGTTATGAATGTGGACCCACTATCCAGTGTGAAACAAAAATTTCCATCGAACTTTCACACAACATTTGTGTCATGGAAAAATATAGAAGAATGTTTGTATCATTACGAACGTGGTTTCTAGGGTAGTAGCTACACCTAACATTTTCCATTGGACTTGTGGTCCTTCATCCATGAGAACAGAGAAAAAAACGAAAACTCCTTACCGAACCAACCAACCACCATTCCCAACTCTCTGCGCAAGGCGAGGACTAGCCGTTTGTATCATCCCCGACCTTATAATGTAAGTTTCATTTTGAATTTGGCATCGTTGTCTCTTGTCAACTCGACTATCTTTGTCCATTTACCTCTATTTGTTATGTGGATTCATAAGAGGTTGGTTGGATTGGGCAAAGAAGAAGCCAAAAAGTAGTAATTGTTTTTAGTATCCAACACCACTCCAGTCCATTCATATTTGTCAAATTCTAAGACCCCATTGCATAAATGGTATCCTTTGGTTCCCCAGGGCCCAGCCTTTGATCAGTCTCTCTCTTCATTGTCGGTATCTTTGCCCCACCATTAATTTGCTGTGTTACCAGCTGCAATCCGATCTATACATGGGCCACACGAAATCTTATGAATTTGTTGGTAGAAATCCAATCACGCAGCGGAAGGGATCGAATTAGGATCTCTTGCATTTGAAATCACTGTACAAAAATTAATCACATAGGAAAGAAATGATTTACCTTAGAACCACAATTGAAGTTCCTCCTCCAGATAATAGTTTTTTCACATTTGAGCAACTGTAGGGATCGATCTCAACACTTTGAAACTATAATCCATGTTCAATTGGAGAAGAACAATCCACCATTAAAGTTTTCTCCTTCACACATACTTACTCACAAATGAGAGAAGAAAGGGAGAGAGAAAGCATGGGAGAGAAAAGAGGAGGTTCTGAAAGAAAAACTAAATCTCTTTCTCCCTTAACCCTCATATAACAAAACTTGTTTTAGGGTTTTCTCTTTTGGTCAAATCTTTATTTCCTAAACAGAGAAAGTCAAATCTTGGTGGTAGAGAATAGTTTCCAAATTGAATAGTTACTTTGCTTCTAAAGTGAGAAGAAGTAGAATCTAAAAGAGATTGTTATTTTTCTTATTATGGGCGACAAATATATTCAAATTATATTTTATTCACTAACATAAATAAAAAGATAATAAACCATTTAATATTCCCAAATCTTGTCATGCAATATTAACTCTTTAATTTGCACATAAGACTTTCCACTTTTTCAATATCCCATAATGAGTTATAGGTCATGTAATTTAATACTGTCTAACCCCAACTCATTGTACATGTCTGTTTCAGAGATTCTGTGAACATGATCGGACGCCAAAAAAATATTTCAAATAAAATTTAATAAATAAAATATTATTTGTTTATATTAAAAATAATTTTGTAAACAATTTACAAAAACGACATTGATACCAGATTTCTGTCCGATCAAGTACAGACATTCTCTCTCTTGTCGATATTCTCCAATTAAGGATAGTGGATCCTATGTTGACGATCTCTTTCATTAACAATGTGGGACCACATGTCTAGCATACCGATATATAGTTCGTTGGACGTCAACCACTGGTTTACCAAAACACGTGATACAACACTGCAACAAATAGGATCTCTCAGGTCAAAAGTCAAGTGATGGGTACGAATCTTGTCCTCACACAACTGGCAATAATACATGCAAGATTCTTACCAGATTCTTTTCTATACACACACAGTATGTGTACTTACATTTATGTACCAGAATCACATCCCTGGTGACATACAATGTAACGACCATATGAATAGGATATCCGGTCCTATCCCTAGCCGAGAACAATTTTGGATGAAAACCCATGGAACAACTTATAAGCCCAATAAATAAATGACATGAATAAATGAAATTAAACAATCTTATTAATAAACTAGGTTTGATAGACACACATATCCAACAGAATTTTGTAGCCTTTTCTCTCCCATACTTGTACTTGCAGAGAGGGAAACTAACATCTCTGTATGTGGTGGCAGATATTTGGAGAATTTGATTAAAAAAAAAAAAAAAACCTGAGTGAGTAGGAAAGAAAAGATCTGTCTATCTCCTAGGGAAGATTAACATCCCCTCGTTATTTGGCATGTGTTTATATCTTGTGATTTTTCAAAAAGAATTTTGGCTGCTGGACCATTAGGTCTCAGATCAGAATCATTCATGGCATCCTCTGTTTTGGATCTTTATAAGTCAATTGTCTTCTATACCAGGTTATCAAAGTCTGATAATATCCTTTTATTACTTATGGTTATCCCATAATAATATTTTGTTCAACTCTAGTATCTGATTCCTACTATGATACGTCAAGGGGGTAGCTCAATTGACGAAGACCAACACTTGAAAATTAAGAGGTAACGAGTTCAACTCCCCTCGGGGTGCGACAAGAAGGCCTTCATTGTTGGTGTTCAGTCTCAATTTGTTGTAACCTAATATGAATAATGGTTTTGTAGAAAATTCTCAAGAACCGGAGATGGAAGAATATACTAAGGGTTGCGAAGGGAAAAAGTACAAGGATGGACAGATGTAGTAGTCTCGATCGACTATTAAGAAGTGATGGATTGACCAATGCAAGAAAATGTGGGGGTGGCCTAGTGAACTTTTTAATTTACTGAGTGATTTGTATCAGTTTATACGAAAGGGATTTAAGACTATATGCTTTCTAAAGAGATCGAACGATGAGATACCTATCAGCCACTGTTAAATAAAAAATGATGTTGAACCTTTTTATTTTCTTAAATTAAGTCTTCTCTAAAAAAATAAAAGTATAACATCTCTCTCCAAAAGAGTAATATGATTTCTCTTTCATAAATTTCTTTAAAAATAATAATAATAATAATATATGGCTGCACCATGAAAATAATTGAGATGTCATTTTCATGGTCGGCTGCCTTTATATTCACTGTCTGGTCGTTGCTTCGCTTCTACATATATGGCTGAATACAATTTAAAAAATTGGAATCAGATTAATCCATCTTGAAATTCCCGGGGTAAAATTGCATAGTTCTGAAAGAGTATGGTGCTACCATTCTGGTAAAGTTTGTATCAATGATTTTGTTCAGAGTCAATGGTAAGTTGTGGGTTTCCCACTATACCTCTTCCTTCTGGGTACTCTAATGTCATTTTTCAAAGTCCACCTTGAACGCATGGAAAAGGGTGGATGTGTAGAAACGCAACCCTAAAACAATGCAGAAGATAATGAAAAAACAAAACAAACAATGCACACGAATTTTACGAGGTTCGGCAAGGTTGCCTACGTCCCCGGTGAAATGATATCCTGCTTCACTATCAATGGAGAATAGGGTTACAGCGCTCGTCCTCACACTTCTCAGTATTGCTTGTATTACAAAGAAAGAAACTCTCGCTACAAATATATAGCGAAAAAACCCTAATCCGGATCAAACTACAATTGCCCTCAAATAAAAAATTCGAGCAGGGGGCTGCGCCCCCCTTGCAACCCCCACGGCCCGCTAACCGGCTAGCGGGACCGCCGTCCTGCCTGTCTAGGTGCTACACCAGTACTCCCTAGATTAAACTGCGACGGAATACAAGACATCATACATCAACAGGATGTCATCTTCGAAGTTTAAACCAGTAAGTAAATGATAGGTCCATGTAAGAGCTCTCTCTCTCTCTCTGTTTTGCTTTTTCCTCCTTTTTTTTTTTAACCCTTCCCCCACTATGTATCATTTATCATGTGCCAATAGACAACTTACTAGTACAAAGACAGATGAAGGCGAGTGGGTTAGTAGTGTAATGCCAAATGATTCAAGCCAGCCCGAATTGGAGCTTTCAGGGATCCAATTTATCAAGTTTTAATGTAGGGAAAGTCGGAAAGGTGTTGCAGTGAGGATCATATATCTCAAAAAAAATCCATTCGCGATATGAAGTCCTTTTGACCATTACTTTCTACTTGCTAGAAAGAAGCAAGATAGTGGAGCAAGATATCATCACACAGTTAAGCATCATAAATCCCAATTCAGTTGTGTTTGATGCAACAAAGCAGGAAAAGCATTACCTGCTAGACAGTGATGATTTCATTCTAGTGAGGTTCGGATTCATGCTTTAAATAAATGGTCCCTGCCTTCTTGGTAAGCTTACAAGTACTGGTGTGTATGTTAGTCTTAGCCAATATTGATACGATATCACAGATCAGTTGGAATCAAATTATCAGTTAGTTTTCTGCTCAATAGTAAACCTCTCTGAGTTGTGGTCGTATAGATATGGCCTCGAGTCCCAGCAGCCACACTATGGTTGTAAATTCTCCCATTAATGTTGGAGGGGGGGGGGGGGACACATTAGATTTTCAATTTCATGAATGATATGAAAAGCCTGGAAAATTCAATAACTACACAGGTAGGAAATGGCTCCAACTATTCAAGCATGACAAAGTTTGTTGAATGTCAACATTCTCAATTATGTCACAAACCATCAGATTGTTCAATCAAGGAATGCCAGTGCACAGAATTAATCCCCCCCCCCCCAAACCAAAGTAATAGTCACTTAACATCTTCTTGATAATACAGATTAAAAAAAATAATAAAAAATCTTCTTGATAATTAATGCTCTGAGCAGGGGCATGCCTCCAAATTTCAAAAACATCATATCATATTCTAAAGTCAAGAGTTAGCAATAGGCATGTGATATTATTACTTATCCTAATAGGTAAGCAATCTGCTGTCACAATACCAGAAGGGTATACTGGTTCAATTTTTGCTACAACAAAACCCACAGACAAAATTTTCAGTGCATGAGTGCTCATCTAATTCTGGATTTGAAAGTTCTTACACGGAAAGCTCAAAATTCACTAACTTGAACATGATACATAGACAGGGTTCTTCAGATGGGAAGAACCCAGATCAAGAATAGAATCTCTTCCCCACACAAAAGAAATGAACACAGAACCCCTGAATCGATGGTGAGCAAACAGAATCATCTGATCCATGGTGTAGATTAGATATTACATAGTATAAAATAAAGGTAAGAAGATCATTTATTTGACATATTTTCAAATAGTTCTCTAACAAAGATCTGGTCATAAAAAAAAACCCTAGTTTCACTGGTGGAGATTATGAAGAATGTACAAGGAGGCAGAAGACAAGAAAATACATACAGAGTAACTAAGAAGATCCATTCCAGTAGCTATTGTCACCGTCTTGCTCCTCTCAAACATCTTTACAAGAAGAATCATGACGATAACGTGTCCCACTTTTGTCTTCAGTTCATCAAGTGAGCTGATTTTCATCCATTTGGGTCTCACCTACAGATAAATAACAAGATTCATAGTCAAGTTTTAATACATCATTAAGCTGAGTGAGACATAAACCCAAGACAATAATTGAACTTATGTTAGTGGATTTATAAATGTCTTAGTTATCATCGAAATAGTTTAGCTACAGGTATATCAAAAGCCTGCCAACGAACGTTCAGTAGTTTAGCTATATATGGACTGATTGAAAGATTCTGAGTCAGCCTCACAGCATGCCAATTAAATTATAGATGCACATCTAATTCTAAAACTAGTATATTTTCAGGCTTGGCAATAAAAGGACATAAGCCCATTATCCTAAATCAGATTCCTCAGTGCTGCACATATTAACCACCAAGTACCAACACAATTCTGGACAATTAAAATAGAGGCATTCCTTTGATACAATGTCCCAATTTTTCTTTCAACAGCTAAAGCAAGTCTGACAGCAAAAGAACCAGATCAAAATTTGGCAACAGACAAAAAGGTTAATGTTTGAGAAAGTATGTTGATAAAATCAAGATTCCCATATGTACACTCAGTCTAACTTCTAAATTATATCCTATTAAGGTGACCAGTAAGATAATTAGTATTAATATATGGGTTGGCAGACTGGAAAACCAGTATGAGGGGCATTAGTGAATGGTTCATATGGATCTGGAATCTATAACATCTTTCTATGCATATTAATTAGCTGATTTAAATATAAAATGAATCCAGTGGTTGACACAGCATTGATTGTGGAATTCCTGGAAATTACGGAGATGATGCTACATTGCTACGTGACATCTTTAGTGATAAAATGAGACTGTAATCTATTATTTATTAATTTTGATGTAATGGGAACTTCAAATTGATAAGCACATGAAAGAGAAATTTAAACATCAAGTACCAATAACAAAAGGAGAGCTGATGTTGGTTCATCTAGCACTATACATATTTGGAGTTCAGTTCAGAACTTCAGATGAATTTTACATACCTTCAAAGTAAACATCCCGAACAAGGAAGATCCCTTGAGAGCACGGTCATTTGCGGAGGGTATGTCAGGAGGCACATTACTGATAAATAGTCCATACAAGCCCATGCCAAATATTAACATGACAGTACCAGCAAGATAAACATCTGCATTAAGACAAAATGTTAAACCTCTTTAATGGAAATCAGATATCATATGTAACACAACATGGAGTTCCTGAAACTTTTGTCCTCTTGGTGTTGAAATGTGTTAGAAGGCTGTTCCTGAACCAAAAGTCAAATTCTGCATGCCACAGGAAGCAAGCAGAATGTCTTAAACATACAGCAGAAATATTTAAAAATATATATATATATATATATCAGTAGGTGTACGTATTAGAGAAATTGTAGAGTATGAACTTACTATTTCATAGAATATTTTCATCCAAAGTACCAAGATGCCATTGGAATTCTCTGTACTGCTCTATTATTTTTTGAAATACCTCTATATACTTTTCTTATTGATAACTAGAGAAACATCCAATGTATCAGTCCTAACAAAAGTCAAAACAAGAAAAAACCATGCAATCTATAGATTTCCAAAAGAATTTATCTTCAATTGTCTTAAGAGGCTCTGAGGGGTTTTTTATTCTCTTTGGTATTTCTGGTCTTATTTGCATTTGGCAAAAATTTATTGTCCAAAGTGATTCTTTGATTTTTTTTTAAACTCTTTTGAAGTAGTTTCCAGTTCTCAATTTTAAGAATCCTTTCCTTATTTTCTGAGGGATTCAATATACTGCAGAATTTAATTCACTTTAAGAATCATTGAAGTGCTTCCCAGAAGAGACACTCTAGGAAATCAGTTCCAAATGTGGCCTAGATGTCTTTGAACTTCACACATGAGTTCAAATTCCATAAAAAAGAAAGCATATACCCAGGGCAAACCTTTCTTCTATTTCATTCCTTCCAACAACAACCCCCCCCCCCAAACAACAACAACCAAAAAAAAAACAACCCTCAAGAAACAGCCAAAAGGTATGATGCAAGACCAATAGATCCCCAAGGGTTACAAGCCCACAAGATTTAGGGTTTTGATTTGAAGAATCAGAACATTGACCAGTCCTTTTTTTTTTTTGGTCCAGGGTGGGGTGGGGGTTTGGTACTGATAGGGCTTTGAAGGTAGAGAGTTTTTATCAATCTTTATCAACAGGGTCAAAAGAAACTGGTTAAGGATTGAGATGAACCTCTAAAGGAGGGTTTAAAGGGTTGAAGGTATGATTATTGTTGGTCTGGATCAATGTGTTAAGGTTCTCAAAATTTTCTTAGTAGAATTTATGGATTGGTTGAGAGGTATTATTGCTTTCTTAGCTCAGAGCAGCCCAGTGCACGAGGCTCCCGCTACTGCAGGATCTGGGAGGGGCAAGTGTATGCAGCCTTACCCCACGCTGCTCATATTTCTCATAAATGTACACCAAAAGCCTTAAAAAAGAAAACTAATACCCAAGGTAAGTTGCCAAATCCATAAAAACAAAAACATAACTCAGGGCAAGCCAGCCTTCTATTACATTCCTTCAAACCATGGTGAATGCAAAATTTATTTGAATAACATTATAACAATGATAAGTATTCCATTTTATAATTTCTTTGAACTTAGACTACAAGTTTGACTAAACTTTCAGGAAACCAAAAATAAAGACTCCTTTAAATCTGCTTGTGGCAGAGACTTGAAATAATCCCTAAAGATCAACTTCTAAAATATATTCTTCAAATTTCTTAAATAGACAAGGGCATAGATTATCAAAGCTCCCAGTTCTGCAAGGGTTAAGGTAAAAGGCAGGCGTATCTGACTTGTGGAAAGTAACAACCTGGCACCCAAATATGGTGCACTGACTGGCATTGTCATCTCCTATTTATGTGTTATGTTTCTGTCCAAAAATACTTCAATACATTGCAGAAGAAAACATAAAAAATACATTTAAAGGTTGATGTTCTGATAAATAACTGACGAGCTGAAGATATGAGGAAAAATTCCAAGATATGGTGTGCCATACAGTTCAGGTGGTCCAAGAAATTTGATACATTGCCATCCTGATGGTAACCTATCCACCCAATTGTCCCAATTGGCTGCATCAAACCTTAGTGACTCAGATCAGAGTCTGTTTAAGCATATCAACATGACCATTCTAATAACTTTTTACCAAAAATATTAATATTATTCCAGAAAAAAAAATCCCTCAAAGTTCCAAAAATTACAAACTACCATGAGATAAGACCTTAGTGACTCAAATCAGGCTATGTTAAGCATAGCAACATGGCCGTTCTAATAACCTTTTACGTATAATATTATTCCAGAAACCACAAAAAAATAAGAAAATTTACTCAAAAATTCCAAAATTCACAAACTACCACCCCATATCACCACCTAGGCATCAAAATAAATCATAACAGCGTTGAAGATATTTCTTTATTTCATTAATGTTTCCTAATAATAAAATATGAGCTTTATGAAACTAATGTTTAGTAAAAGTAGTTAGCCCCTACTTAGAGAGCATGGAACTCAACAACCTGGCTTTCTTTAACCTAGATTTTGACTCTTTGACTCGTGTGGAAAGAAACAATGCTGCCAAAGCTATCCAAAAGATGTTTTTCTCCAGATTAAATGGAAAAGAAGAAACTTCTAGTTTCTGTCATACCCCTAGATATTCCAACAAGTACTAGGACTTCATAAATAAAATAGAAAGTTATACAAGCAATGATGACCAACTGGAACAACTTAAATAAAAAAAAAATGGTAATTTCCATCACAGAATGTATTTTAGCCCTATATTTCTCAGTTCACATAAGAATGTGATCTTGAGCTTGTTCAAATGGTTATTGGATAACCTTTCTATCCCTACCACGATCAATGTGCTTTGATATTTCTTCACCCCCAAAAGTGAGGCCACAAGTAGAACGATATTCAGTTAACCATCTAGTGCTTTATCTACTTGTTGAATCAGATGTCAACTGCTAGGATAAAATGAACTCATCATGAAGTGAACTTTAAGAATCTAACCAATAGCTTCAACTACTCGTAGAACCATCTTTCCTGAATGAATCCCTTTGAGACATCCTGTCCAGTATATCTTGTAGGCATCAAAAATGTAAACACAACCCTGCACAGAACAGACACCAACTAAAATCCGGGAATAAAAAATTACGAAGAAAACCAGCATGCCTAGATGATCAAAAAATTACCAATATGCTTTCACCAATCACATGTAAGAATGATACTAACATATTCTAATCTTTGATGTCAGAAAATGTAGAAGTGCATCGAAAATTACATTCAAAAAGCACAACAAGGAACCCGCCAATGAACCTCCAACAGCCAGAAGCGCCAAGAAGCGGAAGTCAAAAATTGCCTGCTCAATAAAAGCACAAACATGAAAAACTTTTGCAAGAATTGAATACTGGTATGAGAAAACATACCAACACCGTATAACACACTCAGGGGATAAAAGAATTCAAATAAATTATCACAAAATACATAATTTTTGTGAGGACCCAATTACTTTCTCGATGTGCACTGTCTAATTGTTTTTCCAATAATCAGTTATATCAAACAAAGCTGAAAGGGGAGAGAAAATCCATTCCATATTTACCTTCTCGATGGAAGATTCAGTGGAGGAACCGAGGCGAATAACTGGGTCGCTGTTGGGATTAGCAACCGTATTATTGAAGTTTCGATCCGGCGGCTTCTTGGTCACAGGGGTTGAAGAAGAAGTAACGCTTTCGGTGGAGGAGTATTCAGGGGAAGAGGATGAGGAGCTAAGAGCATCAACCTGAAACGATAAGCGCCTGTGATTTCGCGGAGTGTGATGGAGCGAGACGACAGAGACTGAAGGGAGAACAGCTGATACTGAAGTGAACAGAGCCATCATCATCGAGAGTGGGAAGTAGAAGAAGAAGATTTTTGGTAAGTAAAAGTTCCATGGGAAGCTGACGCGAGAAGGGTTCTTGGTTGCGCCGTGTGCGACTGTGAGGTGGTGCGGACCCTACCTTTCTCTATCAATTTCGCGGCAGGTAGTGGGCAATAACGTCCCTCCAAAACCTCCTCTTTCCCAATCGGCCAATCCCCGCCCCCACTCGGAATCTAACTCGCCCAACAGTACAGGTTTTCAAACGAAACAAATAAGGTTGCCAAGAAAATAAAATTAGAGTTAGAATAAATTCAAAATTATGGGAAAGTGCATAGTCATTATCTGAGTATCATAGAATATAATAGAGTTATCAGTAGAATTAGATTAGGAAATTTGACACATGGTTAATCTTAAAGGTGTCCTCTCTATTTGATAGTTGAAATTATTGTATCTTCTATCCACGTGGCTCAAAATGATGAATTATTTAGGTATCATTTTTAGAACTAGGTGGGATACCATTTCCCTTTCAAAAACATATTAAGGGATGGGTGTTTTGTCATTTCCAAAGGGACTTTATTCCCATCCAAAGTTATGTACACAAGTTAATGTTAATATGAATAAGAAGGCAAAACCCACATACAGCAAATAGCACTTTCGTAAGACCAATGGGCCATAGTGGGTATGCCAAGACTTGAACCCACAACCAACCGATTCGTGATAGGTTGAGGGCATTTTCACCACTAGACTACCAACCCCATTGGTAATTTCATACTCAAATTTAATCTTACAAAATCCAATGTATTGTCATGTATTTTTTTAATTAATAGTTGAAGATTTTTATTTAAAATTATTTTAGGGAAAATGAATCCGGTGTAGGAAATGTCCAAACTCTGCAAGACCATGTTGCCCCCCACTGACAAGCGCTGAATATGCTCCCATGCACCCTTCCATTAGCCCCCCCCCCTTTTTTGCTAATGAAGGGTATCCAAGCCTTCAACCTTCGCCCTGGCTAGTTCTGCGAACTCATACTGACCCCATAATCGCATGTATCGGGTCATACCGGGGTTGAATGAGAACCATTCAACTTTCACTGAAAGTAGTGAAGAGCATTAAACACCCTCGTGTGAGTAGCCCAAGGTGTGCCTAGTGGAAGTTGAATTTAAGATGTTCGAGTATTTCAATAGCCCGTTAATCTGAAGTTCCTTACATCAAATCAACAAGGTTTTTTTGCCAATATTTTATTACTTATAGGGATCCCTTACTTTTAACAATCTCTTTAGGTTGTAAAACATAAGATATGTAAATAGGGACCTCATAATCTATCTATTCAGAAAATTTTAAGGACCTCAAAATCTATATATTTGCTAACTTTCAACCTTATACCTAACCACGGGACACAACTAAAGTTGATGTCCACGTCGAATATTTAGGAGGAGATACTTCTTCACCTACTAAATACTTAGCTTGGAGTTGGTGACCCGGGAGTGGGAAGTGGAGAGTGGGGAGTGTGGACTGTGGACCGGGGGACCGGGGGACCGAGGGACCGAGGAACGGGGACCGGGGACCGGGGACCGGGGACCGACTTCCTCAGCTCTTTGTCAGTCTCACGATCTCACCAATCACTACTCACGCTAAATGGGAACGACTTTCTTAACTACTCGTCAACTTGAAATACGCAATTACTGAAAATAACAAAGAAACATTGCAAGGATTAAGATACGCCTAAAAATGTGCACTACTTGATTTGGTGGGATAAATCAAGTAGTCGTGCTTGATTCAGACTCTGCTCCGCCTCAAAAGCAAAGCCATTTTCTACTTATACACAATTCGGTAATCCCTTCCTTTGTCTGACTATTTTGCTTCTTCAAAATCGGCAACAAAGGGAAGATAAGATGAGCGGTTCTGGGAAGATAGTGTGCGTTACAGGGGCTTCTGGGTACATCGCTTCATGGCTGGTGAAGCTTCTCCTCGAAAAAGGTTACACTGTTAAAGCTTCTGTTCGTGACCCAAGTCAGTATTTTTTCTCTTTCTCAATTCTATATATTTATACACTTTTAAGCTTCATTTCCCCTGTTTCATTGATTCTCTGTTGTTTCTGTTCCTTGCTTCCTTTTGAGAGTGAGGTTGAAACGATTTTTTTCTTGAAACGAATTAGAGAGAGAGGAAAAAAAAAATTTTGTTGTGCCCTATAAATCTCTCAATTATTTAAGTTTTGGTTACATTATGTCTTCAAAAAATATTTCGAAAAACAGGTTTATCAAACACAAAAAAAATCCGTTTTTGTTTATGGAAACGTGAAAATCTATTTCTGCAGTTTCTGTGTCTAGAAACAGCAGAATCATTATCAAACGATGCCTTAGGTTTTTACTTATTAGTGTCTTCGTTTAGTTCTATCTAGAGCCTTTGTCTTGAATCATAGCGTGCACTGGGGTTTTGCCTTATTATCTCAACTCCACAAATCAACCCTTTTGTTTGTGTATTGACGTTCTTAAGTTACAGGACATTAGATAATTTGCTTCTCTACTGTTGTCTCTCATCCATTTTAGACTTTTAATATGAATGGATAGGGTGAGGCAACCCAATTGTTTTTGCCTAGTGTGATACCTGAAAATGGGTATCTCAATAAGTTATCTAGAAGCTTGAAGGACTGCAAAGACATTGATTTGATGCTAGGTAACTTAAAGGATGGCTGCCCTTCACACTCAGTTCCCATTCATGCATTGGCATGAAATATCCCGTAGACCGCGACAATTGTAACTGAGCCATCACTGTGTCTCTTGATCAAGGAAGCATTTAGTTTAGTCGCTAAGGTTCATGGTCGCCCACTTGAATAAGCTAAGCTAATCCTTTTGATACGATGAATCATGAATCATAATTTATTTACTGGTATCAGAGCCATGGCTTTTCCCAATGGGCCAAGCCAAGAAATTGCCAAGTAAAGGCAGGAGGCAAAAAAGTTGAGGCTGAGTCTTGAAAAAAAAAAATGAAAAAATGCAAGGCAAGCTGAAAGAGTGTGGCATTGGACATCAGAGAATTGTCATCAAACTGGAAAGCCTTGCTAAATCGGATTGAAGTTTGTCAGTTTTTTATACCTGATAAGGCAAAACTTGACGACTTTTAACCATTAGTTTTTATATGAATGCAAGGCCCTTCATTGTTCCACAACATATTGATTTCTTTTCTTACACAGTCTTTTTTGCCTTTTAACTCTTTTTGTTCAGGCCTAATAATCTTATGGGATCCTGTTAATATATTTTGTCAAGTGTACCATATTATGTTGGCATCACATGGATATACTTTTGTTCTATTTGTTTGTTTTCTTCTGTGTACTTGTAGGGCATTTCGTTTCTCGTTAATATTGTTGAGCACAGGACAGCGCTAATCCCGCTAGCACTAATCCCGATACGGGATTAGAGCCATCTGAACAGGTCCGATAGGGGTATACTTGTCCTATTTGACCTGCTTTGCTTCTTTAGGGTTATTGTTATGTTGGGGGGTATACTTGTAACCTTCCTTTTTCATATTTTTGATATATATGCATAAAGGAGTCCTGCGATCAGCTATTCTGGACTGATCGCAGGTCTCTCTCTCTTTGAGGCTCTCTGTGGTTTCTCCTTTCGCTCTTCTCTTTTTTTTCTCTTTTCTTCCTCTCTTCTTCTGGTTTTACTGGTTTGATTACAGGAATCCTGTTAATATATTTTGTCAAGTGTACCAAATTATGTTGGCATCACATGGATATACTTTTGTTCTATTTGTTTGTTCTCTTCTGTGTACTTGTAGGGCATTTTGTTTCTCGTTAATATTATTCAAGGTGATCTTGATTTCTATTTTATAACTTTCGAAGTTGTCGTCATGTTCTAAGTTCCAGCGCATGCTTAAGGATGAAGAAAAACATAGTGTCATTCAAACATCTTATGCTTTGTCACCGTCCATGACACTTATGACGCAATTAACAAATTACATGTCTTATTCTTTGACAGGTTAAGAATACTTACTTTCTTGCTGTTCTATTCATTAAAATGAGTTTGTATGTTGTCACAGATGATAAAAAGAAGACTGAACATTTACTTGCTCTTGATGGGGCAAAGGAGAGACTTCAGTTATTCAAAGCAAACTTATTGGAAGAAGGATCATTTGATTCTATAGTTGATGGATGTGAAGCCGTTTTTCATACAGCATCTCCCTTTTATATTGCAGTCAAGGATCCCCAGGTCCATTATGCATCTGTTGACATAGGTTTAATTGCTATGTTTTTGCTCAGTTGTAAGGCTGTCAAGGTTTTACTTGCATGATGTTCTAATATTTTGGTTTATTGTTATTATCAATGTTGCAGCATCTTATAGAACTTCCAAAATGCCAGAACCCAACATACACAAAATTGGCAGACATACTTTTTATATTTGGGTACTAAGTTGGTACATGTACTTGGAATTGACGTAAAATGGGTAGTTAAGGCTTTGCATTGGGTGCCGTGAAAACTGGGGCTTGCATGCTCTACTAATACTGGTGCTTACAAATTTGCTTTCTTACTTACATAACAAACAAGAATTTAAAAGCGGTTGTTTTGGTCATTAGGGCTATAGGGTTGAGCTTGCCTCAAGAAGGGGGATAACCTGAGAGACAGGTTGACAATTTTTGGGCTGTAAACCATCTGCCACATGAGGATTTGGTTTTAAACAAGCTTACTGTTTTGATGAATTAACTCTGACTTGTAGTGGCCGAGTTTGTAGCCCAAAAAGTCTCATCCTGTTCCTCAAGTTAATCCCTTTCCATGTTGAAGATTTGAGCCCCTCTATCCCACTTCCAAATATCAAGAATCACCACCTTTTCAAGCCTATATATAATGTGTATATATATATGGATATGGATGTCTGCTTGTATCGGTGAGTACAGAAGCTGACCCATATGCATTGGTATGTGTATTTATCAATGTATTTGGGCATTAATGTGTGTGTATGTATATTTATATATATATATATATATATAACAAACCCAGAACCTGGAAGGCTGGACCAGTACCTGCAAGTGGAAGAGAGAAAAAAGGAGAGAAGAGAGAGACGATGGAATTTCTAAGCCACAGTAGACTCAACTTGTGATCTATTGTGATCAAGCTGCCTTTACTTATAATCTCAGCTACAAGCCAATAGGAATTGGACTCTAAGTAGGAATCCTACTTAGAGTACACAACACCAATTACAAACTAAAAGGGAACTAAAAGAAGAAAACAAAGCATGACATAAAACAAGTATATCATGTAAGGAACAGACCCCGCAACTGTGACTAACAACTAACTCATTAAAATAGTGCATGGATCTTTTTCTTGTTTACCCTAGTATTTCTCTCTCTCTCTCTCTCTCTCTCTCTCTCTCTTTGAGACTTTAGATTCTGATTATTCTTTACATGTCCTTTGAAACTCCTGCAGTCCAATTCCATGAAGCAGTGATAAACATGGACTGGGGCTAAGCAGCTAGCCTAAGAAGGAGTTTTATGTTGTAAGAGGACAATATGTCTATATCTTGGATAGGTTTCAAACAGTGCATAATGGAGAGAAAAGTCAGATAGGTGAAATAGGATCATGTATCTTGGGATCATTAATTTTGGATTCTGTACCAGATTAAATCATCCAAGTGTCAGATCACTGCTAGCTTTCAATCTATCACTCTTCAAAATAAATGATCTTTTTGTTACCCAATTTAGAACTAGTTCAATCAACTGACTTTATCACGAGTTTGATGATGTCGGTGCTGGAAAGCGACTATGGGCCAAACAACCGAGAGCAAAATTTCAGGTGAACTTGTGAGCCCTAAAACCCATATTATGAGTAACCGAAAGAGGTTGGACTGTCTCTGAAATGTCACAGGGTCCATCTTTGGCTAAATACTGGTTTGCATCACTCTGTCTTCCTCAGTTCTATAATATTTTGTTACTTTGTTGGAAAATTTAAGTTTAACTAGCTTCCGTGTACTACCTGTTGGAACCTTGTAATGGTTCTCTGTGGCATCTCAACTTACCTTGTACGTCCATAGTGCCCTCATTCTTGTGCATTTACACTCATAGATGTTGTATTGATGTTTTTATTAATAAACATTTTTCACTATTCTGTTAAATGCCACATTCTCTATTTCACTCTGCATTGCAGGTGGAATTAATTGACCCTGCATTAAAAGGAACTCTTAATGTGCTTGGATCCTGTGCAAAATTTCCATCTGTTAAAAGAGTGGTTGTGACATCCTCTGTAGCTGCAGTTGCATTCAATGGAAAACCTCGAACTCCGGATGTGGTAGTCGATGAGACTTGGTTTTCAGATCCAGAGTTTTGCAAAGAATCTAAGGTGTGTATAGTTATGCAATATTTGTCTACATCTGATTATCTAGGCCTTAAAACTTTTGGGTTGTCTCTGTGAACGTCTGAATTTTTCTCTTGAATCTTTCTCGTCCATTTTATTTTGTTTGGAGAGATACTTTATCACTTTTTCGAGGCACAATGTATTTTGCGCTGGTAATCCTAAATTGTAATGTTACTGTTCTAGATTTTACTTATTTATTTGTCCGACATGTCTAATGAGTTTCTCGTCCTCTCCTAGCTTTGGTATGTACTTTCCAAGACCTTGGCTGAGGAAGCTGCCTGGAAATTTGCAGAAGAGAAAGGGATGGACATAGTTACAATAAACCCTGCAATGGTGATTGGTCCTCTTTTACAGCCAACACTTAATACCAGTGCTGAAGCAATTCTGAAATTTGTAAATGGTATGGTAACTTATTATTGCAGTTGTTCTTTTTCCTCCCTCTCTTTTCCCCCTGTTTCTCACACACTGTCTCATCATGGAGAATAAGAACCCTCCCTTCAATACCTCCCAAATAACTGGTATAAAAGGAAAGGAGAGTAGAGAGTTTCATATGTCTATATTGCCGCCTATGAATGTGCATG
The DNA here is from genome assembly GCF_013358625.1 of Macadamia integrifolia. Taxonomy (NCBI): domain Eukaryota; kingdom Viridiplantae; phylum Streptophyta; class Magnoliopsida; order Proteales; family Proteaceae; genus Macadamia; species Macadamia integrifolia. The sequence continues at coordinate 124,792 of NW_024870650.1, forward strand.
TGAATTAGAATGGTATTCTACCAGTTGGTTAACTCTTTTGGTAATATATATTTTTTTCTTTTTTCCTTTTAAGACCTTTGTTTTCCTTTTAAAATTCTAGAACTAAAATATATATATTTTTCAGTTTTTTATTTATTTTTCTAGATTAAAATGGATTTTAAAAAAGATGGTCATTTTTAGTAGAGCCAAAAGGAAGTGTCTTCTCTTTGGGGATTACAACCTTAAAGATCCTTGGAGACGAGCTAACATTATTGAGCAAACTATGGATCTGTCAAAAGTGGAAGGTTCCCATATGGTCATCTTGGTATAGATGGTAATGAGGCTGCTGTGTCATCAGCTGAGTTTGTAGTTTTTACAAAGGTACTTCCTCTTTGTAGTGGAATGACTGCCACAAGCAGTTCGGAAAATCAATACAATATGAGTTGGGACACTAATATTACAAAAAATAACTGATATAAGAAATATTTCACCTTTAGGCAGTATTATATTTGCTAGTACATACTTCTTTTTTCCTAGTTTTACTTTTTTTTCTTTTGTGTCAAATTTTGGATATATATAATTGTATTTGAGGTTGATTTTTTCTTATCAGATCTCCTTTCTCTGCCTAGCCGGACATTTTCTCCCTTTCTATAGACAACTCTTTAATTTTATTATTTATGGTTGTAGTATATTTTATTTGACATGCATAATTCCTAAGCATCATGAATTCTATCATTTGAAGTTTTGAACCTTGTGGAAGGTTCAACCGATTCCATAAACATTCAGCAGAATCTTTTATGCAATCAGGTTTGGTAGCCTTTTCAGGACAACTGGCTTCCTTCAAGGTTGCTTAGAAAGTAAAAGGAAAATTAATTCTACAACCTTGTATTTCTTTTATATATGCCTTTCCTGTGATATAAGTGCCAAAAATTTTATCTGCTGCAGGTGCAGAAACATTTCCCAATTCAACACTTGGATGGGTTAATGTCAAAGATGTTGCTAATGCACATATTCTGGCATTTGAGAATCCTTCAGCCAATGGAAGATACGTTTTAGTTGAGAAAGTTGCTCATTGTTCAGAGGTTGTGAAGATTCTCCGTGAACTTTTTCCAACTTTGCACCTTCCGGAAAAGTAAGTTTGCAAGACGATATGTAAAAATAATTGATTTAATTAACTAAAATCAGTATGATGACACTCAAGATACTTGCGATGATTTGTTGGAACGCTTTTTGTTTTCTTTTTATTTATTAACTAACTGTTTTTATTTGTATGTTTAAATTGTTAATCTCACTGACTGACATTGGATATTGTACTTGTAGTCACAAATTATTTTCATATTATGGAAGGTTTTGTTGGCAGTTCCCTTTTGTATATTCCTCGCTTTTCCACTGTCTTGTGTTGGAGACATATGTTGAGTGGACATCCTTTTGGAAACAGCAATGCGTCTATTGCAAAGAGATGCTTGTGTCCTTTTCCCTATACAATGACTTAGTGTGGTTCGAGTTTGATGTTCCCTTTATGTCCTTTGGTTCTTTCAGATGTTTTCCTTTTAGTTAGTTACTATGATGTACTATTATACAACCTGAACATGTCTCTATGTGTAGTAAGAATGGCATGCAGAGTTTAGGTCTTGACTCTAGTACAACCTCAAATAGAGCTATTTGGAGGGCAAAGATCTGTGTAGCTGACCCCATTTAGGTGGGATGTCCTTGAGGTGTTGCTAGGTCCCTTTCTTCTATTTCTACCTGGGACAGGCCAATTTGTCTAATAGCTCAGCAGCTTGTCAGACTGCTGGTGGTGTGCATGAGCAGGCTGAGGTTGTGAGCAATCACTTAGAGAATTGCTATTTTACCCTCTTTTGGATCCATGTAAACGACCCCATTTAGTTGGGAAAAGGCTGAGATGTTGTTGAAAAGCGACAAGCCTATCAATTTTGCAACAATAGAGAAAGTAGCCACTGTCATATGAAGAAAACTAAGAAAAAGTATGAAATATAGAAAGACCATATTACTCCATTTCCTTGTGCTTTTGAGTTTTGAGGCCCAAATATATATATATATATTTAACGACGGTTATCCAAGCCTTCGGCCTGACTAGTCCTGTGGCCGATATTAACCCCACAACTGCATGGAGTGCGTCATACCGGGGTTGAATGAGAACCATTTGACTTTCACTGAAAGCAGTGAAGAGCACTAAACGCCCCCGTGTGAATAGCCCCAAGGAGGTAAGAGGGGTCGAAATCAGGACCACACGCTTCCCGAGGTGAAGGTCCCTTGCCAACTCGACTACCCAATAGTCAAAGAATAAAATACCATTTATGATCTACACTCCACAGATTTTCAATAGAGTAGCTTAAGTTCCAAAGCTAGTTCAATCCAATGGTCAGGTTAAAGAAACCCTTGGGTTTCATGTCTTCTCTAAGATTGGTCTGCAAATCGAATGGCAAAGATTGTTGTGGGTCATCCACATTTATTAGCAGGTAGTGTAGTTGACTGCTAGTATATTTTTGTCCCATCCTCTACCTATTATTTTTTTTTTTTTTTTGGAGTTGGGGGGATGGCGGTCGCTTTTCACCTAGCAAAACAAGCTAAAAGGCTCATTTTGATATTAGTCCTCATTCCACAGTTGAATATTTTTTGTTGCTTAAATGAACCATTTTTGGGAATCAATGGTTCCTTGGAAGTACCAATCTCTATATTACTAAAGAGTATATTGCTTTTGATTCTTGACAGGTGTGCAGATGACAAGCCTTACATGCCAACTTATCAAGTATCCCAGGAGAGAGTAATGAGCTTGGGCATAAATCTTATTCCTTTGGAGGTCAGCCTGAAGGAAACTGTTGAAAGCTTGAAGGAGAAAGGCTTTTTTTAGTCCCTGAGGCTTGGTCAATAGAAGCCATGCAATTAATAAAGGAAACTATAGTAGACTTGTCAAGTTCTGGTTTCTCTGCATTTAATTTTTCAGTTTTTGCAGGATCTAGTGACAATCTCATTTTAAAGATTTTACTCATTAACTTGACAGGATATTCTGTGTTTGGTATTGACACTTAATGTAGAGCTCTTGATCATGTGAATATGTTATACCTTTTGCATCACAAAGATTCCTTTCCCCCTCCCCCTCCCCACTCTCAGGTTTTTTTTTTTTTTTTGGAGGGGGGAGGGGTTACAGTAAGATCTCATGTGCTAGCCCCTGCTAGGGGAACAGGAAACTGGATTTAAATGGAATTTTGGTAGCTAAACTGTATTCAAGGAGAGCTGGAGAAGTACATTCTTGGAGGAGAGATGGCTTATCTGGTGGATGCCTACCTTTCCAAGACTTAGTCTGCTTCGCGCATCCACGTTGAACAAGTTTTACTGGGCACTTGTAAAGGCATCATTGTGGGTGATTTCATATGGTAATTCAATTCACAAGAGGAATTCTACAAGCCAAAGCACATTGCCTTTAGTCATATTTCCTGTATAAAGCAATCAGCTGGCTATTAATTTTTTAAACTGTAGCAGAAAAGAGTGAGTGCTAGCAATATGCATTGTGTGTTTGATGAGCTTGCACCACTTTGCCTGCGTATTACCTGTTCCATACAAATTCCCAATCGTTTTTTGGTTTGAATGTTACTTGGCGAAAGTGTCCAGTTCAAGCTGATCCATTTCAAGATCTGAATTTGCTTGAATGGATTGAGACCAATCTTGGATCTGTATGTGTGAGTTATTCTACCATGCAAGTTCCAGATGGAACCCTCTGTTGCACAAATATCTTGGATTTTGCATCATTTAAATCCTTCCGTAACCTGGGCATGGGGAGATTTAAACATCAATTCAAGGTTTCTCCTTGCATACCAGGTTCTAATTGGATTTCTTACTTGGGTGGCTGGCATCTGGAGTGAAATGTTAACCCACACGGTAGACTTGACCAGGTAAAGCCCCACAGTGGACTAGTTCCTCTTTTCGTCCTTGAAAAGACCTCACCCTCCAATTTGTATAAATGTAACCCGAAAAGCTATACAAAAGTTAATAAAAAACGAGAATAAACAATGCACAAAGGTTTATAAGGTTTGGTAAGATTATATACGTCCTTGATGAGATGAGATTGTGCTTCACTATCAATGGAGAATAGAGTTATAACTCTCATTCTCACACCTCTCAAAATTGCTTACAGATAAAGTAACTCTTGTTGTAAATATATAACGAAAAACCTTAATATTGAAAAGTATAAAATTGCCTTTAAATAAAAATTTTGAGTGGGACTACGTCTCTCAACACCCCTGTTATTCAGGCGAGACCGTCATTCTATTGGGAGGCCTTGCATCAATACTTTCTGGGTTAAACTATGACAGAATACAAGACAGCGTACACCAACACTACTACCCTCCAACAACAATCCAAGAGCTGAGGGGGCTTGATCAAGCAGTTCTTGAATGGATCGTTGGAGGGTAAGTGCTGGAGGGGTTGATAATCCAAGAGCTAGAAAGGCTCGGTCATGCAGTCCTTAAATGGGTCATTGGAGGGTAGGTGCTGCAGGGGTTGGACTGATTGGTGAGGATTGGATCCAAACGTAACTTGTGTGGGACTTTTGCCAACACAATATCCCATCCCATCGGTGACAGGTAGACCGTAGAACCCAACGATGATCCCACAAATCCAGGCGACCATATTGCCTTTGTTTCTTTTCTCATTTGGGCTGATTATGATACATGTCGACATTGCCGTATAGCTATAGCTACGCGCTCCCTACAGACAGGTTTCACTTGCAGAGCAAGTTTCTGGTACACTTCTGCCATTTTTCCCTTTTCCCTACTTCCACCATTTCCTTGCCCAGGATCAACTATCAAAGTTTCACCATTTCCCTGCCTAGGATCAACAACCCAAGAGACCAAAGGAACCAAGCAATCAGAGGAAGAATGAATGCTGCGGGGAAGACCGTGTGTGTCACAGGTGCTTCTGGGTACATTGCTTCATGGCTGGTGAAGTTTCTGCTTGCCAAAGGATACACTGTTAAAGCTTCTGTCCGCGACCCAAGTCAGTAATATCTTCTTAACTCTCTCTCTCTCTCTCTCTATCTCTCTCTTCCCCCTATATCCTCTATTGTATCTACTCCATTTTGAGATTCGATTCTTGGTTACTTATCACAGTCTTCAGTTAGTTTTATTTCGTAGCCTTTTTTCAACCCATTTGAGGTTCTGGCCTTATGAACTCAAATCCTCCCTTAAATTTAAGTTCCGATTTCCACGGTTCTTTTGTTCCAGGAGATCAGATAATAACTTGTCCTTAGAAGGACCGCAAAGACCTTGTTTCAATTTTTGCATCTTCGTTGAAGGCAGTCCACTTTACAATCAATTCTCTTATTCTTGTTTTATCATGAGTTACCCCCGTTCGATTTTTATAATCTGAGCCGTCATCAGATGTCTTGCCGTAAAGGAAGAATTTCCTAAGGTTGCATGGCCACCTCCTCATGAATAATCCACTTTTGATTTTTCTCTAATCTCTGAACTTTTTGGGCCTTTTTGACACAATAGATTTGAATTTTATTAGCTGCTATGAAAGCCATGGTTTTATCAGAATTCCTTGCTATTTTGGAAAAGAAGATTATCAATTTTTAACGTCCCATGTGGCAAAATTTGATTAACCAGTAACATGAAACATCGCTCATGATTGTAGATTTTACTAATCAACAGGCTGGCTTGATTGGAAATTTCATATATTAGAAGAGTATGCTGGGTTGGTTTTATTAGAAATGTCATCTATTGCAAGAGTATGCTGGCATGGTCCTTATTGACATCAGTGCTGCATCTTCTACCAGTTACGGTTTTTGGTGAATGCGAGGCCTTTCTCCTTTCCTTTCATTATGTTTTTCAGCTCCTTGTTCATGTGAGATAATCTTATGGGGTCTTGCTTATATATGATGTTTGTTGTACTTGTACCATTGTTGTGTTTTTATCTTGGAGATTGTTTTTATAGGTTTTTTTTAATGCACATAAAACATAATAGCTCGTAGTTTTTATCTTAGAGATTGGTTTTGCAGTTTTTTTTTTTTTTTTTCCTTATGCACATAAAACATATATTCTTATCTTTATACTTGAAGGCATTTTATTTCCTGAAAAAATAAGATAACGGATGGTAGTTTACTTCTTACTGCCGGGGTTTGTTTAAGGATGAACTACTAATAAAATGTCATTCAATCACCATGATGCTTTACCATCACAACTGTTAGGCTTAATACTTCGACATAATTATTTTTTTTTCCTTACTCAGTACAGCCTAAGGATGCCTATCTACTCATTGTTTTATTAAACTAATTTCAGTTCATATGCTGTCACAGATGATCCAAAGAAGACAGAACATTTACTTTCCCTTGATGGGGCGAAGGAAAGACTTCACTTATTGAAAGCAAACTTACTGGAAGAAGGATCATTTGATTCAGTTGTTGATGGGTGCGAAGGAGTTTTTCACACGGCATCTCCCTTTTATTATGCAATCAAGGATCCACAGGTTCACCCCTGTTACATCCATCAAGATAGTTTTAACTGCCTCGGCTTTGTTCTGCATAATTACATGATTTTTCTCCTGTTTAATATTATTTTCACTGTCTGCTACATTTGTCAGTGTAATGTTTATTGAAGTTGGTGTTTTGAATCAGTAATCCATGTGCACTTGTTTAATATACGTAACATGTAATTATATTTGGTTGGAGATTTTTTAGTCTTGCTAGCTGGGCCAAACTCAACTTGAAACTTTGGTGCTGGTCCAGTCGTTTGATTGATTTGGTCATCATTTCAAAACCTCAAATTTGGCTTCGGCTGAGAATATCCTCGAGCCTTGGCAACCTGAGCCTGGAAATATGCATTGTGTGTAATATGGCTCTCGTCAACAGCTTAATTAATTGGGTATAGGGACCAGAATGTTGTATGTTTTGAAAAGGTTTTAGCTCAAGCCTCTTTAATATCAAGATTATGTACTTTAATCTAATATGATATTTCTATTGGAGATAATAGTTCTTGAGCCAACCATCCTGATTTATGCGTGATTTAAGGAAAAACAGATTAGGTTTGTATTTGGGAGGTCCACAACCCAACTTGGGTGGTCCAAGTTGCATCCCTACGAATTGAGGTTCAGACTCCGCACATGAGCTACTGAACATACTCACTCAACGCATCACTTCTGCCCTCTCCATATTTGAGAATCAATGAATTAAGTAGCCAAGGCATCACCCTTATGCTTTCATCCGAGTAGCATTGGGAACTTGTACCATGTCCCCCCACCCCCTACCCACAAAGAGAGAAAAGTATGGCTTACATGGAATCTTGTATGATAAGCAGAGACCATATTGATGCCACTTTATCACTCTTTTTGTGCCGTTTTCTTTAGTTAAATAAAAATGTATAATTTAACTACTTATGAAGCATGCAAGTGATGTAGGAGTACTCAAGTCTTTTGCAATTTGTTCCCATTAGTTTGAAGGAGTCAATTTGCACAGAAAGGAGTACGTCTCTTGTCTCATGTGAGTTTCACTCGCATTAATAAATTGTATTACATCCAACAATTGTTTCACTCACATGTACACCTCCTTTGTCAAAATAATCTTTCAATTCATACTAATAATAAGAGCCCTGGATGATTTTGTCATTTTGGATAGGGATAAGGGGCTGAAACTTGCCCATGTATAGGGATAACTTGAGGAACTGCGTGGAAATTTTGGGCCACAAACTCAGATGCTGCATGTCGGACCTAGTTTGAAGCAGGTTTATTGTTGTGATAAACAGCTAGGAGTTGCTGTTCCTAACTAATTCAGCCATTTAGCGGCTGAATTTGCAGAGTTTAAGAATTCCTGCGCTCGTTTTCTCTTGTACTCAAATCTGCAATATACCTATCAGAGGTTTTTTTTTTTTTTTTTTTAAGCAAACATAGGTCTGTCTAATGGTTCTCAGGTGTGTTGCAGAGTGAATAACCCCCCCCCAAAAAAAAAAAAAAAAAAAGAGAAGCAAAGTACATTTTAAGAACCCACAACTGAAAAATGATTCATCCTTTTTCTCACCAATGGTCAGATTCAAAGATACTGAAAAAAATATTCTATGTAGGAAACTAAAACCCAGGCAAACACAGAAATTTATTCAGCAAAAAGACCAAGAAATCAGAAACTTAGAATTCAGTTTCAGAAAACCAGAATTGAAGAGTTCAGGTTTGAAACAGAACTGAAAACTGGAAACCAGGATTAGGGATTCAGAATATAAATTGAGATTAAACCAAGCATTATTATACTCAACAACAGAATAATTTATCACTCTGCCAAAGCAGAATTAGTGGTCTCAGGATTTCTTCCATGTAGTGGTACTTTATCCTCTGAAGTCATTAATTTTTCATTTACAATTATAGGTAATTTGTAAATATCTTGGACCAATTTTAAGCATTTGTGACTACTATGATAAGTGCTCATTCTCTGTTTTACTTTGCAATTCAGGCTGAATTAATTGATCCTGCATTAAAGGGAACTCTAAATGTTCTTGGATCCTGCGCAAAAACTCCATCTGTTAAAAGACTGGTAATAACATCCTCTATAGCTGCAGTTGCATACGATAGAAAACCTCGAACGCCGGATGTGGTAGTTGATGAGACTTGGTTTTCAGATCCAGAGATTTGCAAGGAGTTGAAGGTGCGTATATTTGTGCGATCTTGTTAGTTCTTGGTGTCTAGGCCTTGATGTCGTGGAGTTGGCTCTGTGAAGTGTCTTACTTTGGCTTTTGAATCTTCTGTTCTGCTAATATTTTTTCAAAGAGGGATCGACACACTACCTACTTATATTGGCTTCTTGCACACCAAGCCAATAGTGAGTAGCAGTATGATATATTTAATGAGGTGAGAGAAGGGATACCCACATATCTAATGAGGAGAGAGAGGAGAGAGACTGTGAGAGGGATGTACACACTGACAGTGTATTACTTCCTTTTCCCATATTCTTTTTCTACTAATTCTTTATGTTTTCATCAAGGGAAATTTTATTTTGAGCTAATAGCCCAAAGTGAAATTGGTACTGTGGGGCAGATTACTTATTTACTGATCCAATATATCTAATGAGATTTTTTTCCTCTTATAGCTTTGGTATGTGCTTTCAAAGACCTTGGCTGAGGAAGCTGCATGGAAATTTGCAAAGGAGAAAGGGATGGACATGGTTACTATAAATCCAGGAATGGTGATTGGTCCTCTTTTACAGCCAACCCTTAATACGAGTGCTGAAGCAATTCTGAACTTGATAAATGGTATGCTCACGTACTCTTAAATTCTTATTCGCTCCCTTCACCCTCACATCCATTTGTTTCCTCTCTCTTGCACCCCTCTCCCCCATCCTGGTGAGAAAGCATTCTACCCCAGTACGTCCCAAATAATAGGTCATGGTCATTTTCCTACAATGCCTTCCATGAACATGGACATAAATGAGAATGGTATTGTTCAAAGTATTGAAAAACTGCTTCAAAATAACATATATAGCCCAACTGTCTCCTTCTGGGGAGTGAGCTCTCTAAAAATTCTGAAGGCTAACGAAATTGACGAAATCATAGATCTATCAAAAAGAAAGGTCACTGGATTGTCAGGTCATTAGCTGAGTTTGTGCTAAAGTATTTCTGCGTTGGGGAATTGATTGCCACAAAATTTTAGGGAAATCAGTGACAAGTAGTGCAAACTTTGAAGATTCCTCTTTATGTGTGCCTGTGTATGATTAGGGAAAGCTAAATGTCTCTATTGTTTGTGATATTTAATATTATTAGTACAAGGCTGCATACCTGGTCCTGTCACAGACTTGAACAGATATAGGTGGGTCCATGTGATGGTGGGACTGCACACCCATATTACTCGTCAAATTTCAGCCTGAAACAATAATAGGAATTGACTAAAAAGTGAGCTGGTGGCATTCTTGTAATCTCATCACTTTTGGACTCAGTTTTAAGAAGACAATTCCCTACTTGTTTGGGGCTGAAACTCAACGAGTGAGATTGGTGTAGCGTCTTCTATCACATGGACCCACTGATGTTTGCCATATGACAAGTTGTGATAGACACTCATTGTTACATTGTGAAAATCAGTAAAACCGGTATAATTATTTTCTTTTGTTTCTGTTGTCTGCTTTTGTTGACACTCATAATTCCTTAGTGGCTGGCATAAAGTCTATTATTTGAACACAGTGAAAGTTTCTCACTGATTCCATAACATTTAGTATAATATTGTAGAAAATGTAGCTCCTTTAAGACACAACATTTGATATGATTATTAGAAGAAAAAAAAATGAAAATATATGGTACAAGTATGTTTTTATTATGATAAATGTCATTCTAGTCATATTAATGGCAAGATTTTTTTCTGCAGGAGCACAGACATTCCCTAATGCAACATTTGGATGGGTTAATGTTAAAGATGTCGCAGATGCACATATTCTGGCATATGAGAATCCTTCAGCCAATGGAAGATATCTTTTAGTCGAGAGAGTTACTCATTATTCAGAGGTGGTGAAAACTTTGCATGAACTTTATCCAACTTTGCACCTTCCAGAAAAGTAAGTTCGGAAAAACCAATATGTGTAGTGTTTTCATACCAACTGAGATAAATAGGAGATATTTGATTAAAAGTTCTATTAATTTATTGGTTCAATCTATGAAGTAACCCTGTTCTTGTTATAAAGATCCAGTTGATCAGGTCAGATTACCATAGTTTACTGTGTTTTTCATGTTCAAAGAATGAGGACCTCCTTTGAATGGGTTCAACCTGAAATAATGCATGCAAAAAAAAAAAAAACTTTGTGGCACAATTTGTTTGTGCTTTTCATTGAACTCCCCACATTGGGGTGAGGGGGGCTGTGAAGATTAATTCACCTTATTTATTCCCCAAACCCCCCCCCCCCAAAAAAAATTGAAAAAGAAAAAGAAAGGGATTGATTCCTGCCAGGACTCTGCAAATGCAAGCTCTGAACTCATGTATATGGTCAAACAACTCCCAAAATTCACGCATCATTTCATTAGGTTCTTGAACATCAATGAGCCTCTCACTTCTGCAAGGCAGGTAACTACTGTCGTGGAGGGATCTTTTCCTGTTCAGGGAGGAAGGATCTTATGTCATCATCCCCTCTTACTTTTTAAGGTTGAAATTTTAAGGTATGAACACATCATTTATTACCTAAATTGTACAGGTTTGGACATTTTAAAGATGGGAGTAGCTTAAGGTTTGGTCAGTACTCAATGATCAGGTCACTAGAAGTTGTAAAAACAAGTAACCATGTCCAAGATACACGATATTTCCTCTTCTCAGAAAATAATGGTCCTCAATAGCTAAAGTTTAAAAGATGTTTTTTTGTCAGTTGCTTTTCACCTTGAAGAATATACTAAAAGGTTCCTTTGGACATGCTATCTAAGAAATTATGTTTTCATTATTCAGGAGAACTTTTGAATGCTTTTCTTCTTGTTTCAGAAACCCATATTTGGGATTTAACTTGATCTCTACTACTGATTCCTTTACTCTAGAAGGTAAAATATTGAGTTTTCTTCTTGACAGGTGCGCAAATGACAAGCCTTATGTGCCAACCTACCAAGTTTCCCAGGAGAAAGCAAAAAGCTTGGGCATTAATTTCATTCCCCTGGAGGTGAGCCTGAAGGAAACCGTCAAAAGCTTGAAGGATAAAGGCTTTTTAAATTCCCAAAGCTTGTTATAGAAGTAAAAAATAAGGAAAAAAAATAAAGATAGTGGAGACTTGTAAACCTCTGGTTGCTTTAAACTTTATCTTTCTTGAGAGTTTACAGGATCTGAGTTGCTAACATTTTGCATTGTAAGTTTTCCGTTTTTTTTTTTTTTCCTGGTTGGGGGAGGAATCAGTCAAGGTAGGGGTAAGGCGTTTGTTGCATAAACATCCTGCAGCGGCGCAGCTAGCCACTGCGTATGGATTGGAAAATTGGATGAGGATAACTGCTGATCCACCTGAATGCTAGCAAAAGCTCTGGTACTTCCGTTGTAAAATAGGCAGAAGTTCAGAAAACTAAAAAATGTTTGTTAAATTGGAAGTTAAGAAGAAGAAGAAAGCCTGTAAAGTCTTACAGCTGCCCCCACAATTTTATTACCAAAGACACTTATTTCTTACTCACTTTGTTTTACTTCTGGGCATTTTACATCGAAACAAAAGCAGGCAAGCAGCCTAAACTAGATTCAAGAACATTGGAAATTGACATTCTTGAAGGGATGTGGTTTCTCTCTTTTTTATCCATTTTCTCTAACTGGTTTGGCGGACTAGAAAGTTTACCTGGACTAGGGCACCAATTTGTGCAATTTTGGGTGATACGACCATTCCTACCATTGGAGGACATAGTCTGGACTCTGAATTAGTCGCATGTCAAATTTTAGAGCATAATCCAATCATTGGAGTCTAACCCAATCAATTATCATTTGTATCGATATACATACCTGTGTCTGTCCATGTATAGGCACTATGGCACTCCGATCACCATTAGATCTCTCTTCTTGATTTTCAATCAATCGTTTACTCCATTTAGACTGAAACTTAACATGGAACGTTGGACATTGAGTCTGCATGTCCACAAAATTTTCATCTAGTTAAACTTATTATGTAGCAATATAATAGATGAGGAATTTGCTTCTACTCCACCAGTCCAGGAACTTGTCCCTATAATAGTGGGGAAGGGAAGGGAAGGGATCGGCTCGTTGCTTGCATGCCTAGGCATCAACATGCCCCCCCCAATTGGGGTCGTGGGGACCGTTCATCAAATAGGGAGAGGCAAAATTTTAGCGTATGGACATTCCTCACAATCCATATAAGAATTTATCCTCAGTTTCACTCTCCCAACGATTTGCAAATATGAACTTTTGGATAGGGTTTGGTTCCTACAATTCATGGCAAATACAACAGTAATGATATAGCAATGTTGTAAATGAGAATACTCCACCGTAATCAATCAAAATAAACCAGATTTGGGCCAAGAAAATTGTATCAGCCTGAAGAATATGAGTCTGTAACCTCTCCGACACATCGGACAGTTGAGAGGACTTAGGCCCGCACCATTAGATCCTCCCAGCCATCCAATGCACATTGGGGCATTGAAAAGGATCCTGATGCGAAGAATAATGTTCATAAACGGAACCCCTTCAAATGCAAAATTGGAAGACCCATCATTTAGTAATTAATGGGATTTCTATAGGACAAAATCAATGTGTTCCAAGACATCTGATCCATCAACTTCATTTAAGTTTAGAATAAAGGTAACAATGTCAAGAAATGCATCAAGTTAACAGCTACAATCATGACGGTGAAATGCTGCCATAAGAGAATTTATATGAACTCAACAAGGCAACCTCAGTGGGACATGTAGCCAAAACAATTTATTCCCGGTTTTAAATGGCAGAAACATCAAGGATCTTTTTTCTTTCTTTTTTTCTTTTTTTCCTTTTTTTATCCAGGCATATGTTTCCAAGTGTTCATGTTATGAGCAAATGTATTTGTGGCTATAGTAAGGCATTCGATGCAGAAAAGCAGATGCTTCAGACTTTTCTCATCAGGAGAAACAACCTTTGGTCCAACTCAAAATTGGCAGCATTGGAAGGATCCCCTTTCAGCATCATCAGAAGCCCACCATATGAAACGTACATCTCCCTGAACCCAAAGAAATAGAATCAGTGACAACAAAATCCCCTAAAATTAGTTCCTCATAGAATGATCTAGAACCCATAGGGATTAAAAGAACAGGAATCAAAACACAGCAACAAATAAATATGCAAGGAAATATGTTACATACACTTTAACATTGGCTCCAGAGCCTTCCTCTGAGATCTTGTACAGCTTCCCATGCATGACATACTCAAATTTGTCTGCTAGCGACTTCCTATTTCCCTGAAGAAGTGCCGCAGTTCAGAATACAGTGAGCACTTTTGAAATACTTCAGCTTGTTGATTGCATTGAACAAAAAGAGCACAAATACTTCTCACTTTAAAGGATCAACCAATCATAAGTGAATATACACCAAATCAACTGATAGGGTTTGGCACTTGACAGCAACCAGATAGAGTAGGCTGAGAATGACGCAATCCCCAATTCCAAAACTTGAAACCTTGATTCTAGATATACAAATCTCAGTGAGGAAAGAATCTACTAGTTATAGCATTGGAAAATTGATGTTTTATCCAGATCAGCCCCACCCAAACAACCCCCCTCCCCACCCCAAACTCCCAAGAAAACGAGGAAAAGAAAAAAGAATGGGCTTGGCTCCTTGGGTTCTAGGTGGAGCCTGGGTTGAGGTCTTCATAACTTGTCGTTACACATGCACTCATGCATATGGACAACTAATCAAAGACAAACTGATATGCTTACTAGCCTTTTTAAGTTATTATAATACACTACATAGAATCCAGATTCCAGGTCTACGTCTACAGCTGTTGATAGTGGATATCAGGAATCGAATCCAATCTCATGTTGGGAGAAGGAGGGACGGGGGAGATTGGATTTGGGGGTTAGTGATGAGCACATTTATGTGTGAAATCTAGGGTAGTAAAACATGCATTTTACATATTTAGAATGGAGCTACCTTGGGTTTTACTCTCTTTTTGCAGGTTTTATATTTTTAAGGCCTTAAGGATTATCGGGAGCTATATCTTCAATTTTACGCGTAAAGAGGTCCTATTTCTTTCCATGGTTGAGAAGAGGACGAAATTCTGAGCAAGATGGACGTGTTCAATTAAAAGTACACATTCGTTTGGTCACCCGTACAAATGATTATTCTTTTTCGGGTCAGAAAAAGAATAATAGATCAGAACTGAACCGAGATGCAGAACCAGCCCATTTACAATTGTCCCAGAGGTACAAGGAATACTCCAAATGCCAACAAGGATCGATGGACCACATCTTTAAGTGATTAAAGATTTGTTTTTTGTAACAACAACTACCTAGCTTAGTTGGTGAGCTATGGTGTACAAAATTCTCTTGCTCACCAAGAGGTCTCAAGTTCGAATCTTATGGTTGTTTTTTTTAGAAGATTTTGTTGAAGATTTCCTGCTTTTCACTCACTTAAAGCACTAAGGGCATGGAGGGGATTTCCACATCAAATTAGAAGCAAGCAAAATCGTGGAAGGGTTCTTGCACAAGAAAAAAAAAAAAAAAAGGAAAGGAAAATCGTGGAAGCAAGAAGAGAAGAAAAAAAAAAGGAAAGAAAAAAAAGGGAGAACCAAAGATTGTCCAAATCTTCTCTCTCCTCCACATCATCAACAAAATATTGTCCAAATCACACAAA